>NC_081407.1:991816199-992124532 GCF_030272615.1 Cryptomeria japonica | reverse complement strand
GAGTTGAAGGTGAAATCTTTTCCACCTGCCATCCAAAGTGAAGTATTTCAAGAAGAGCAGGGAAACCTCCTTCCAAATACTTGCGAGCTTGTCTCTATTGTATCCGCTTTGGATTTTAGAGATCCCTTCACCAAGATCAAAGAAATGGTCAAAATCTTCCTTATAATTCCCCTTAGACTTTCCGAGGAAGGCGACATCATCTAGGGCCAACTGAGTCACTTTCGAAATGGTCTCCTTCGAAACCACAAAGGCAATACTCCCCATCTTCACAACGTAATTATTAGAGCCTTGAACAAATATCGTAGATAATTTTCCCATGTTTCATATTTGCCTTGCTTCTAATTATTCTTCACAAAAAATCTAAAAAATATCTAGCAATTTCAATGTCTCTTTTTCTCCATGCTCCATTTTTTCTTTGAATTCCAAAGCATATTTCTTTGTCAGTAGCCACTTCATTGTTTCATCATAGACCTAGTATCATAAATGCTCTAATATCTCCAACCAAAATAAATGTTTCTTCATTCCTTCTGCATAGGCATAGATGAAAATGCTTTAATAATAAATGAAATAAAGAGCATAGATAATGAATTTATGTATGCCAGGAATGCATAGAAGAATGATAAATTGAGATAGATATTCATTTGATAATTTGAATTTCATTCCATTTAACTTTTTAAAACCTTTTTTAAGTCAGGGAATAACTAAATATTACTTAAAGTGGCAATGGGAGAGCTTGGAAGAGTAGGAAGCGGCAATGGGAGAATTCAAAATTCAAATTCTCTGCAAGGCGGGAACTCTCATTCCAATGGTGGGAGAGGCCAGAACGAAGTAGCTAGCCCCATAGGAGAGAAGGATAAGCCTCCAGACATTCTGGAGGTTGTTGACATCCCGCAGACTAGTGGTACTCTGCCAGAGAAGAAAGAGGGTTCCTTTGGGATTTTGGGGGAGGGGTCCAGCAGGGGGCCCAGCCCACGTGAATAGACTTTGGAGAGCGGAAAAGAAACATAAAAATGGTCTTCCCTTTTTGGAACTAAACCATCTGGTAAATCCTCTTTGCCTCCTGTCAAGAATATTTTTGATCCTTCCGGTGGAAAGTTCACTATCTCTATTCCTGATCTAGTTCTGGATCATAATATAAATAGTATCTCGAACTCCGTGGTATGAAAATTTATGGGTTCATGTTCAAATATCGAAGTTTTTAGGGCTTATGTCAAACGAAAATGGGCTCTAAAGGATAATGTTGAAATCTCGGCTTTACCTAAAGGCCTCCTATCTTTTACTTTTTCATGTGAAGAAGATAAATTAAGGATACTATGTGGGAGTCCCTAGATGGTAGCAAAGACAACTTTGGTTCTTCGGAAATGGCATCTGAATTTGAACATGAACGACTCTCTTTTAGCACAAGTCCTAGTATGGGTAAAGCTACTAGGTTTGCCTCTAGAATATTGGGCAAAAAGCATCTTCTCAGGAATTGCAAGCTCCTTTGGTGAACTCCTCTCTATAGACCAAGTCACAGCCTTTGGGATAGGTTTTGTGTTGGGATAGCCCATGATGCAGATATGCCGAAACAGATAGATCTAGTGTCAAAGTTGGGAACATGGAAACAACAAATTGAATATGAATCTATCCCCTTTGCCTGTTTCCATTGTAAAAAAGCAGGTCACTAGGCAAATTCCTATCCAATCAAGCTGAAAGCAGAGCTCAAGCAATCTAAACCCCAGATTGAAAATAAAAAGGCTCCAGAAAAAATAGTATGGCAAGTTAAAAAATCAAAGAATAAGGAAGATGACTATAATTTCTTTGATCCATTGGGGGAGAATAAGGAAGTGTCCTCAACTTCTGCCTCCAGCCCCTCAACCTAGGAAGTATTGAGAAATGAGTCAACCAAAGTCAACACCTCCGTTACAACTCAAACAGAGGAACTTAAAGAATAGACTGAATCTTCAAATCACATAGCTGAAGTGGTAGTTGACACTTATGCGGGTAAGGAATTGCAAGAGAAAGAGGACCAACCTGAGGAAGGGGAGATCCCTGGTTCCCAAGAAGAAAAGACTAACTCTTCACTGCTCATGACAAGTTTTGAAATGCAAGAAGCCCAAAAATGTGCAATACTGGGTATGAACCTTTCGGATTCAGACCAGAAATAGAAACCAACAAACAGTGATTTAAATGTTTCCAGAATCCCTAATTGGGGTAATGAAGATGAAATTTCCAGAATCCTCAGTAACCTGGAAGCAGCTCTTGAGAAAGATGTTGAGTGGAAAATACCAAAAAATAGGAACAAGAAAGGAACCACTCCCTCGGCTTCTCAACTAAGGAAATCTAGCAGAATAGCTCAAGTTGATGTTGGGTATATCTCCTCTCCCCAGGTCGACCCTCTAACCACAAAGTTAGAGACAAGGAGGCCAGCAAGAACATTGCAGATGGGACCCAGAAGACTCTTAAGGAGTTAGGAATTAGTAAGTAACTATGAAGATTATCTCTTGGAATATTAGGGGACTTAATAATCCTCATAAACATGACATCATTAGGAATATGATAAGGGATAGTAAACCTGATGCTTTTCTAATTCAAGAAACCAAAATGAGTAGAGAAAAAGTTGAATCTCTGAAGTTTTTCCAAAATGGTAATGTCAGTGGTGGTAGTTCGGAAGGTGCTTCAGGAGGCATAGCTACCATTTGGAGCCTTAATACTATCAAAGGCCATGTTCTTATTCAGGAAAATAATTTCTCTTGCATTAAATTTGAGCATTTAAAAGATGGTACTTCATGGGTCCTCACTAATATTTATGCTCCCAATACCTTGAAAGCTAGAAATTCCTTCTGGAAAAAACTTATAGAAGCTAGGGACAACTTCAAAAATCTTAGTTGGTTGGTCATGGGAGACTTCAACACTCCTTTGAGAGAGGAGGAAAAATTTGGAGGAAGCCCCTCTCAACTGGAAAGAAGGCTGACCCTTATGGACTTTATTAATACTCAAGCTCTCAATGATGTGAAAATACAGGGATGCAATTACACTTGGACTAATAGGAGAACTGGTAATGATCTTATCCAAGTTCATCTTCATAGGACTCTCGTCTCTAATGACTGGTACAATCATTATTTTTGTTCCCTGTCGGCCCACATTTGAGTTGGGTCAGATCATTTTCCTATCACCTTCATTGCCGACTCAATTAATAGAAGGAGACACTTTCCCTTCAGATTTGAAAAATTATGGACCCTTCACCCAGATATCAAAAGTAATATTCAGAAATGGTGGAGTATCCAAGTTCAGGGAACTGCTATGTACAGAGTTGTTAAGAAGCTTAAAAGTGTAAAGGATAATATAAGACTCTAGAATAAATCCAACTTTGGGAATATCTTTGAGGCTAAAGGTAAAGTCAAGGAAGACCTTTAAAAATTACAAGCCCAAATTCAAAAGGATGGTTTTAGTATTGTGTCCATTGCTGATGAAAATGAGACTCTTAAAAAATACCATGAAATCATTGCTAAAGAGGAAACTTTCTGGAAGCAGAGATCAAGATGCATTTGCCTCAAGGAAGGAGATAGGAATACAAGATTTTTTCATTTGTCGATGATCAAGCATAAAGCGACTAATAGGATAACCAAACTAATTGTGGATAATGGGGAGTTGGTCAAGGAGGAAGAAATAAAGAATGAAGCTAAAAGGTATTTCTTGAAATTGCTCAAGAGGGATCACAGATTGGATGCTAAAGCTCAAACTTCTTTCCTTCATAATATCCCTTGTCTCATTGATGAACAAATGAATGTATCCCTCTCTTCCATTCCTTCGATCTTGGAAATCAAAAATGTTGTTTTTTCTTTTGATGGTAACAAAGTGCCTGGCCCAGATGGTTTCCCCATGTTCTTTTTCCAAGATTTCTGGGACATTGTCGGGAAAGATGTCTCCAATGGGGTCAAGGAATTTTTTGGGGTTAGAAAACTTTTGAAAGAAATCAATGGTACTTGCATTTCTCTCATCCCCAAAACCCAAGGTGCAGACTCTATGGACAAGTTTAGACCAATCAGTTTATGCAACTCTTTTTATAAGATTATCTCCAAGGTTCTTACTACTAGAATTTTGTCTGTCCTTCCTGCTTTGATTAATCATCAGCAAAATGGTTTTGTCCCTGGAAGACAAATTCTTGACTCTATTATAAGTGTCCATGAAAACATTCATTCTCTTGTTAGAGCTAAAAAGCAGGGTCTCATCCTCAAGCTTGATCTCTCCAAGACCTATGACCGGGTTGATTGATCTTTTCTTGTGAAGATTCTTATGGCCTATGGTATTTCTACTAGAGTTATCGGCCTCTTCAGCTAGCTTATCACCTCAGCCTCTTTTGTTGTTCTTGTCAATGGTTCCCCTTCCCCCTTTTTCCAAGCTTCTAGAGGACTAAGGCAAGGGGATCCCATTTCCCCCATCCTCTTCATCATTATGGCAGAATGTTTTGGAAGGTCCACGGAAAATATGGTTATGCAAGGCTCCTTTAAGGGACTCCAACCTTCTTCTGCTGACCTTATTTTCTCCCACCAATAGTTTGTGGATGATACTATTATCATGGGGGAATCTAGTATCTTTGAAGCTAAAATCCTAAAGAGTACTCTTTGTAAGTTTGCCTCAACTTTTGGTCAACTTAATAATTGGGTCAAAAGCGAAGTTTTTTTCATCAATACTCCTAAGAGAAGACAATAGAGAATCAACAGAATCCTAGAATGTAGGATTGTTGATCTTCCTGCGACCTATGTTGGCCTCCCCATGGGAATTGCACCTCTTGATCCTTTTTGGAGCTCACTTGTGGATAAATTTCATAAAAAAATAACTGGTTGTAAATGAGCCATTTTAAGTCAAGCTGGAAACCTCAAACTTCTAAAAGCTTCTCTTCAAAGTATACCGATCTATGCCCTAAGCCTTTTCAGAATTCCAGTTAAGTATGCTGACACAATTGAGAAAAATCAAAGAAAATTCCTATGGTCAGGGGTTGAGGACAAGAAAAGAATGTCTCTACTAGCTTGGGATCAAGTTTGCAGACCGAAAAGTAAAGGAGGTCTGGGCCTGAGAAGAATCTGAACCTTAAATGAAGCTCTCCTATCCAAATAGGTCTGGAGAATATTCCATTCAAACACTGAATGGTGTAAAATCTGGCGAAGTAAGTACTCTCTTCTGTCCTCCTCTCTTTCTTCTTTTATAAATTTGGAAATCAGTATTAATGGGTCCCATATATGGAATCATGCCTCTAAGTGCAAACAAAGCATTGCTAAAGGAGTAATTTGGAAAGTAGGAAATGGCAGGAAAGTTAAATTCTGGGAAGACCCTTGGCTTTTTGATAAACCTTTGATTGAAATCCCTCAATGGGCCCCTCATGCTCCCTCCTGTATTAGAATTTTTGGCCCTTTAGTTGTAGAGTATTGGTCTGGCAATAAATGGAAAATTATTGAAAGTATCCACCCTAGCCTCACTAAGCCCAAGATCCATCTATCTTCGGTCTGGTTGAATAAAGAGGAAGACTCCCTTATTTGGAAACATGAACCCAAAGGTATTATAACTATTTCTTCAATGTATGGTGTCCTTTCCTCCACCCCTCCTATTAATCCTTTCTAGTCTAAAGCCTGGATTAAGGGTCTGACCCCCAATATCAACTTTTTATATTGGACCATCCTTCAAAATAAGATCTTCACCCTAGACAACCTCAAGGGCAGAGGTTTTTCCTTCCCTAATAGATGTGCATTGTGTCTTTAAGAGGAAGAGTCAGTGGACCACCTGGCCATCCATTGTTCCTATTCTACCTCAGTCTGGGAAATATTTCTTAAAATTTTTAGCATTGATTGGGTGTTTCCTAACACTATCAGTGAACTGTTCTCCTCTTGGAGTTTTCATTGGACTAACTCCTTTTTGAGATCTCTGTGGCAGCTATCACTTCCTCACATCCTGTGGGGATTATGGAAAGAAAGAAATAATCGTATCTTCAGGGACATATCCCTCAATCAGGATATTGTGTTCGAGAAAATACAATGGGCATTGTGGAGAATATTGGGATCATTGAGGGTCCCTGTTTCTCAACCAACCCCCTGGAATCCAACATTTTAAGCTCCCGAAATATTAAGATTATTGGTAGTTCTGACCCCAATCAAAATAAAAGACTTGAAGTCAGGTGGCAAACCCCCCCTCATGGCTGGTTCAAAGTCAATTTTGATGGTGCAGCAAAAGGTAACCTGGGCCCTGCGGGTTGTGGAGCTATTCTTAGAGATGATAAAGGTATTTGCAAGGAAATGGTTGTTGTCCCAATAGGGAGCCAAACAAACCATAAAGTAGAAGCAATGGTATCTCTCCAAGGTATTCTCCTTGCTAAAAAATGGAATTGCCCCTATATATGGATTGAAGGGGATTCAAACAACATCATCAAATGTCTCAAGGGGACCTCTAAGCCCTCATGGTCTCAACAATATCATAAAAGCTGCTAGAGACCTTATCAACACTTTTGAAAAAAGTTACATATCCCATATCTACTGTGAAGCCAAGGGGTCTACTGACTGGGCAGCCAATGTGGCGATTAGTAAAGATGAAATGATTACGTGGACGGGAGAACAAGGACTCCTTGAGGATGTCAGACTAATCATTTTTAAGGACCGATATAGTAGCACTCCAAATATTTTTGATGGACAAAATAATAATGAAAAGGACTAAATGGAGTACTTCGAGTTATTATAATAATGTCAGTCTCATTTATTATAATACTTATTCTATCACTTCCCATGCTTTCTGGGTTAAATTGATAGTTCCGAGAAGCTTTCTGTCTAAAACTCTCTACAAGTTTCAAAATTCGGCTCTGAACAATGAAAAATATGGGTGGAAATAGACGGCGATACAAACCTGGTAGCTACAAGGAATGGAAATAGAAGGAGGTGGTCTAGAGCATTTTGCAGAAGGGTGGATTTTCAAAATTCATGGAGAGACTCCATAGATGGGATGGCACTGTTACTAGTTTTTTCTGCAAAAAATGGAGAAAGGGTATGTTGAAAATGGGAGACCAGCCTATTGTAATTGATGAAGACCTTATTTCCCAAGCCACGGGTCTCAGAAGGGAAGGATGCAACTTCTATAGAGATAGAAAAGTTAGTAAGGAGGCCATTGACAAATATCCTGAAACCGAAAAGGAGAAAAAACGCTTGGTGAAGCTAAGTAAAACTTACTATCCCCCTAGGGATTTTGATAAACCATGGCGGGAGGTCCTCGTTATTTTAATGTGCTACATTACATTGGATGGTAGTGAAGAGGGGAAAAGACTAGTGAGGTGGATTAGATAAGAAATATGCAAATCAAATATGTAGTTGTATGGAATTGAAAGACATAAACTACTCAAAACAAGAATGAAATGCATATACCTCACAAACCTTATACCTTCTCCTTCGGATGAAGCTTGATGAAGTGAAGGCACCCCTTGATGAATGCTCCACTTGATGTGCTCCTTTGATTGCTTGATGTGGAATGCTCTCCTTTGCTCAACAAGACTAATAGATTATTGGATTGGATTGAAAGATTAAGGATGAATGGATTTGAGTAGAGGATTATGAAGAGAGAGAAGAGGAGAAAAGAGAAACATGACAATGTATGAGAAGATGGATCTTATTTGTGAGGAGAATAAGCCCCAATTTATAGATTGGAGGAGGCCAATGGAGGGCCAAGATTGATTCGATTATGAAGGGTTGAGATTGATTTTAGATAGAAGGCATGGATCAAGGGTGCCTTGGGAAAATAAACAAGAATATAAAATTCCTTTGGAAAAGGGGGAGAAATTTGAATTTCAAACTTGAGGAATTAAAAATTCCAAAATAAGGATGCATTGAGGGATCCAAAGAAATTTGAATTTCTTTGAGAGACTCAATGTTGATGTGACATGAGTGGGAATTAAAAAATTGGAGAATAATGATAAGCATGATTATGAGAGATTCTAGAAGGATTAATTAGGATAAGTGGGATTACAAAAAAGTGTTTTGTACGAATCACATGACTAGGTTAATTAATTAAAATTAATTAACTGAGTGGGTTTTAGAGAAAATAATTATTGAGATGACTTTAGAAGAATAGGGGAAATTAATTTATTTGATAAATTAATTATTGGAATATAGTGATAGGATTAATTAAATTAGATTTAATTGATTCTGAGAGGAATAAGGATAACACAATTAAGTTAAATAATTATGTTGATAGGCTTAAATTAATCAAATGTTAATTTTAGGTGTCTACATTTTGCCCCTCTTTGATATAGCATCGTGAAATGATGTTATATCAAAGAAGAATAAAACATAGTGGAAGAAAAGGATAAGGACTAGTAGCATGATGCCATAGTCATGGGATGAGGAAGAATGATAAGGAGGAAGGATGACGAGGAACCCATGCGGAAGGATGATGAGGAAGCAGTTGTATGCCCCCTTGAGAGGACATGCAGGTTTGAAGAACACGAGTGTTCTCTCGAAAGGAAATAGAAGAATAAGTGATGAAAGGATGAAGATAATGAAAGAGGGAAGTAGGATGAGTTAGAGTGTTGTGAATGAAATGAGACAAAGAAATGATAAATTGATTTGATTTCTTGTTGAGCAAGAATAGAGAGAAAACCTAGATTTGATATTGTCATGGATAGTCTACACCACTGATTATAAGAACCAGGATGATATGAAGATCTGAGGCGTGGACTGACGCTTAGTCAAACAGGAATGCCTTGCACACAATCATGCAAGTGTTGATAAACACTAATGCAGGGTTGTCGGTTCATACAAGGAAGACCTTCAAACACACCATGCCATGAAAAATATGCCCCATTATACATCAGCCAAGACATACCAAGATATAGGATGATAAAGGCAGTCCTGAACAAGTATAGTCCTGGGACACCAGATGAAAACAAAGCAAAAATCTCAAGCATGCAAACCATATGCATATGACCAACTGATATCTCTTTGCAAGAGTAGGATATGGATTTGGATAAGCTGTCAGACTAGGGAAGGAGGCATCCCAATGGGCAGGTGATGGATTGATTGATGGATGATAAAAGACAAGTTGGATGTGTGAGATCTGCAAATGAGAGGATTGGCACTTGGATTTGATTAGCGTAGTATGGATGGGTGCTTGGATTAGGCACAAGTTAGTGCAAGCTTAGGTAGATGGGGAAAGCTCAGCTTGATGGATTGGATAGGATTGGAAGAATGATAAATGATTAGATAGGATGAAAAAGGAGATAAACGATTGAATAGGATTGGATTGAGGATGGGATTAATGCTTGAATTGGAAGAGATGGAGAATATGATTGGATAATATAGGATTGGATTTGGAATTGGATAGGATGGGGTGAATTGGTGGATAGGATTTGATTGAGTGGAACCAATGACAAGGGAGAATCAAGGATTGGTAAGATTGGGTGAGGGATTCATTTGGATAGGAGATGGAGGGAATAAGTGGATGGATATGGATAGGAAATGGAGGAATAAAGGATGGAGAGTAGGGTGATGGAGACCCAAGGACTATGCTGCAAAGGAGTGCAATGCCCCACACTAGGGATAGTGGAATTAAGGATGCAAGAATGATGGATAAGGATGTATGAGGTGGGAGGATAATGTGTAATGGATATGGATGGTAGTTAATTCAAGGCTTGAATTCTCCAAAGCATGCATGCATATACATTGTTTTGGCTCTTATATGATCAGGATGAAAGATATGAATGAGATGGAGGATATGGGTAGGATAGTCAAGATCAAAGATATGAAAGGAGAATGGATTTAGATATGATGCAGATGGATAGGAGGATTGTATGGATGAAGCTTGCCCCCAAGTGTAGAGCGCAAGGGGATGAGGGGATTACACATGATGCTTGTTTCCCAATTTTTCATCATGGTACTTACCCAAGGCGCCACAAGAAGTGGTTTTTGCCATTG
This sequence comes from Cryptomeria japonica, assembly GCF_030272615.1. Classification (NCBI taxonomy): domain Eukaryota; kingdom Viridiplantae; phylum Streptophyta; class Pinopsida; order Cupressales; family Cupressaceae; genus Cryptomeria; species Cryptomeria japonica. The sequence continues at coordinate 992,114,609 of NC_081407.1, read as the reverse complement.
GATGAAATGATTTTTCTTTACTTTTTTCTAATTTTTCTTTTTTTTTCATTTTTCTTGATTTTTTCATTTTATTTGATTTTTTTTGGAATAGTTTGGATGGATAAGGATGACGATGAGTGGATATGGAAGATAGTGGATGCATGAAGGAGGAAGGGAGGACTCAAGCATCTAGTTCCTTAGATGGTATCCCTTAGTATTGCTTTGAAGTGGAGGTATGCTCATAGATGTTGGTAATAATAATTGGGGAGATGAAATGGATAGGGGATGGGAGATAAGGATTTTGAAAGGATTGGACTAACAGAATGGGATTGTAAAAAGTGGATGGTGGATAATGGATGGGGTTTTGAAGAATTTGTGGAAGATCAACATTGGCACACACCTTGAAGGGTGTTGGAGTAGTGGAGGAGAGTGTTTTGAATTGGATGGGGGATAAAGTGTGGATTTTGGGAAATGAGGACCCAAAATAGATGAAGGGGTTGATGGAGTTGGGATGGTTGATTTTGGGACATAAGGACCCAAAATAGATTTTGAGGATAAAGGAGTGTTAGATGGAGGATTGGAGGACTTATGAATGGATGGAGCTTTTGGATTAGCAAGTTTGGATGCCAATTTTGATTTTATTTTGGGATGCATTGCTTCTTTGGGAATCCACATAGTTTTTGATTTTTTCTTCTAGGGCCTTTGTGGCCTTTTTGATTTTTCTTTCTTTCGGATCATATTTTTCTTTTGAGCATGTTGTTTTGAGGGGACATGTTGATCCTTTTATTTTTGTGGATTTTGAGCTTTATACTTTTTAGATTGGTCAGCCAAATTGCTTCCAATAGCAATGGGATGGGTGCATCAGGATGAAGGATTGATGGATTTTATGGATGGTGGGATGGTGGAAGGAGAGTGTTGGGAGGCATTCAATGATGTGTGCCTTTGTTGATCTTTCTTAGGGATTATTTGAGGTGATGGAGTGGTGGATGGAGGGATGTAAGGACCTAATATGGATGGAAGAGATGGAGGATTGAGCTTCGGAACATAGGGGCCCAAAATGGATGGAAGTAATGAAGGGTTTAACTTTGGAACATAGGGTCCCAAAATGGATGCGGAAGATGAGGGACAACGGGATTTTGATTTATATGAGGGAAATTTGGATTTAGGAGTAATAGAGGATGTACCAACATCTTGAGCATTATCTTGAGGACCCTTATTATTTTGGAATGTGAGTCCATTTTGAGGGGGATGAGATGTTGAAGGAAGATTAGGATCTTTAGATGGATTGGGATTATGACATGGAGATGAAGGGATACTTTGATCTTGACTAGGGAGGGTATCATGAGATGGAGTGGGAGGGGTGATTGGATCATGAGATGGAAGAGGATCATGTGATGATAGAAGGATTATATGATCCTGAGAGGAAGTGGAGGGGATGGGATCATTAGATGGAGTGGAGGGAGATGCATCATGAGATGGAGAGGTTTCTATGCTAGCATGCTTTGGAACAAGCTTTTGAAATGTTTCGAGTTGTGGGGATTGTGTGATGGAGGAAGGTATGATGGTATCTTGAAGTATGGAGGATTGGGATTTATTTTGAGGTGGAGGTGATTGGGGTGGATGGAGGACTTGAGGAGAATTGGCCACTTTACTTTGAGGTGAGGATTTTGTCTCCTTTGATAGCATGTCTTGGATAAGATTATGAATGATGGATTAGAAACACAATGAAATAAACATAAAAAATGCTAAAAACATCAAAAGACCATTTTACCTTTCTATTTTACCTTCTCCTTCGGATTGAGCTTGATAAAGTGAAGGTGCCCCTTGATGATGGTCCACTTGATATGATCCTTTGATTGCTTATGATGTGGAATGCTCTCCTTTGTCCTGAACCCCCACTGGCTGAGTCACTCCAATATGCTCCCATGCCCAAATGTGTAATAGTGTCACCCCTGTCGATAAACTAGCATACTCTCTGTAGGTCACCAGGTGTACATCATGATAAAGCTAGGCCAGCATCACGGAGCCCCATGCATACTAAATGCCATCATACACCATGAAATAAACACATCGGCTCCACCCTAGAGGAAATCCGTGTCCACCCAAATTCGGTAGGATCCACCCACTCAAAAAGCCACAAATCACCAAAACCAACTGAGGAATTTGCCGAATATCCATTGCTCGACCCAAGTGCATCTTGCTCCTATCTAGCATCGGTGGTGTCTCATACTCGCACACCTCCCTCAGATAAAAATCGGCTGCATCCAACTAATACTCAGGGATCACGCCATGAACGAGGATCTGCAAGATCCTCTAGACATCTAATAGGGTCACTATCGCCTCTCCAGTCGGTAAACGAAAGGTGTTATACCGACTATCCCACCTCTCCACTAATGTAGTCATCATAGCAATATGCGCCCGTATCCTAGGCCACCTACCTACATAATGTAATCCCAATGCATCTAGAACCTCCAGCTCATCGCGACCTAACTCGTGGTACAGACTCATCGTCGCTGGCTATTTCTCCCTTGACACCAGTGGTCCCCTCTCCACCTACATCCATTACACCAAATCATTACTTTCACATCTCAAAACCCCCTCCTAACCTCCAAAACCAACCATACCCTTTCTCCCATGCCAAAAATTCTAAGCAAAAAGTGCATCTCCCCCTTCCCAGGTGCATGCACTGATTTACCCTACGCTCGCACCAGAACTATGACGTACGCACCATTTTGCAGGCGCTTGCACCAACAGAGCTCCCCCTTTCCTCTTTTCGCCCCCTTCCAACCCCGTCAACGTGAGCACCCGTGCTTTAGCTTGAGCTCCCGCGTAATCCCTTCGGCACATGCGCTGAAGCGCGAGCACCCGCATCAAAGCCTTCTAAGCCTTTCCTCATTTAAATAAATACTTTTATCTATTAAAATTGTCCTTTTCCTAAATTAAATAAATATTTTATTTATTTAATTGTTCCCACTTCCTCAATTAATTAAATAAATCTGTATTTATTTAATTAATTCATTAGCCTTTTCTACCCATGACACATGACATTCATCTCTTAATTCTTCTCTTACCTACCCTTTTTATCATTTAATTATTTCCTCTACCTGCCCTTTAATCCTAGCCAACCATTTATCTTTACACCTTTTAATCTTATCCCTCCATTTCTTACAATGTTCTCTATATATAAGAGGATACCCTCTTCCTTTTCAACCCTAATGACCATGTCAATCAAGCCTTTTTGCAATCAAGCTATCAACCACATTTCCATTCTTTGTTGAGACCTTGTGCACACATAAAATTTGAGAGCAAATATATCAAATAAGATCAATGGAGATAGCAGGAAATGGAGATTGAAACCCTACTAGACATGTGAATGGTATATTTGGTTTATTTTGTTTGTTTGCATGGTCTTAGGTATCTTCATTTGTGTATGGTGGATGCTTTTCATTGTTAGGCTATCTTTTTGTGATTGGATCCTTGTTAGTCTTTCAATATTGTTGTTTTTCATTATTCATTTTCACAATATACATTTTGGCACACCCGGTGGGACTCTTGTCCCTTTTTATATTTTGACATCTTGTTTGCAGATTTGTGTTTTAAAAGTTGCAGGTCTGGCATTGCGACAATTCTACGTTTTTCTACGTCTTCGACAATTTTGACCGCGTCTCTGTTATATTTCCGCATCTACGATTTCTCTTTCTGCGTTTTTGATATTTTGTTGTTTTTGCAGATCTGTCATCCAAAAGTCACGGACCTGTGATGCATCTAATCATGGTTTTTCTTTTCTTTTCATGTCTGCATTGCCTATTGTTTCATTTTTGTTTTGCATGATTTATATTCATCTTTTCCAGTTACAGGTTTCAGGAATCGCATATGTGAGCTGTATTGTTGCATCTGTGTCCAGATATCGTGGTTGTGCATGTTTCTGTCGCATCTGCATTAACGATCTTTTTTGCATGTCTCGGATCTGGGAAATTGCATCTCTATTCTATCATTCTGCATCTATGTTCAGTTTTTGCGTTTGTGCTTGGTATAGTTGCGTATGTATTTTCAGTTTTGTATTTTCACTTTCATTTAGGGTTTTCAGATTTGGTCTTTGGGGCTAACCTCTTTTGACCCGCTATGAAGTGGTGCAGCTGTTTGAAAAGGATAAAAACATCTTGTCAAAGGCCCCTATTACACAGTCTTTTGGATCTTAAAATTTACCTGACTTGTGTGCTTACATGAGGGGTATTATTCCAAAACTACTAACAAGTTTGGTTCAAGACCTTTGGCAAAGATTTCATTTTGAAATTGCTTGCTTTGTCTTCTTTATTCTAGCAAAACACTTCAATTGGTGCTCTAAAATTAACAAGTGTCTTTTGTGTCTTGAGCAATAGGCTCTTTTTGTTTTACCTTTAAGAGGGCCTGCCTCTCGAGTAGCCCATAAGGCCAAGTGAGAGGGAACGAACCAAGTGGTAATGAGCTAAAGCCAATCTCTTCCAAGCCACTATAAATAAAAGTGCTTGTGATGAAATTTGCAAGCAACGGGTGTTACATGCTTCTATTATGGCGTTACAACTCCCCATAAACCCTATAGAGTGCAACCTCTATAGGTTGGGAGGCCTTTTGTTTAACGGAGCGTATCACGCTGCTGATTATAGCCACCCGAATGAATGCCCTTACTAGACACCTTTTTTGTTACAAGCCAAAAACCTTCTACTTGCTGGTGTAGGAAGTCAGACATTTGAAGCGACTCACATTCTTACGGTTCTTAGTAGAGATACAAATTTCACCACAGGGAGTTTTCATGGGGACTGATGCTTGGCTGCCTTGGAGAAGTGAGTGTCGAGGGTGGAGCCAGTGGGGTCAAGCATCTAAGTATCCACTCTGAATTGTGTAGCCTCAGGGTAACCCCCCAAGTGAGATTCAACAACTATTGTTCCAGCCAGCCATAGGATTTGTACTTGTATGATAAAAAACACTAAAACATTTTCAAGAAAATCAAAGGAAAATTGTGTCGACCGTGTTTTCAAGTGTATGCAAATACATTTCACATTATATTTCACATTTGAATACATTTTTTGACCCTTTGGACAAAAACACCTTCAAACATTGAGTCTTCATTGTTATTGTGTCCTCTTGCCATGAAAAGAGTCAAAAGCATAGAGATTTAGTCACATTAAACAACTTCACAATTGGACAGAATTGCACACAATATCAGAAACCACATTTGTGACTGTTAAAATTATGTCTCAAAAATTGCGTTTGTGTAGTACACAATTACGTTTATGTCCTACAACAAAATATCAACAAGAAATTGTCACAATTTTCAAAAACTGCATCCCTGTCAGTTTAAATCATGTCTACGCAGAGCAGAATTGTGTCTCTAACTTTCAAGCTAAAATTGTCATTATCACAAAAAAACTACATTTGTGTTTACTGGAACTGCGTTTGGGACCATAAATCATGTCTGGGTTTGTTAAAACTGTGTCTGCATTCACAGTTAAGAAGTTACAGAAAATTGTCAAGAACAAAAGGGACTTAAGTTTTTAGATTCAAAGAGGTTCTAAGGTTGCTTCCTATAGGGCTTTATTCTTTAGTCAACCTGTCTTAGTCACTCATAATCAATCATTTTCCTTCACCAACATTGCCCTCATACATATTTTCCAAATTTGAGTCAAAAGGTTACTTTGCTTGTCCTCATCAAACTTTACAAACATACTATTTATGGTGAAAATGAATACAATAAGATTGAAAGACTAAATGAATTCAACCACAAAACCCTAGCCTAACAACAACAAGGATCCACCATAACATATGAAGATTACCTAAGACAATGCAAATCAAATGAAATCACAAAGATTATACCATCACATGTCCAATAGGGTTTTGATCTCCATTCCTCCTATCTCCATTGATCTTGCTTGATATATTTGCTCTCAGATTTTATGTGCACAAGAGCTCAACAAAGAACGGAAATGTGGTTGCAAGTAGGCTTGATTGCATATGCAAGTTTGAAAGCGTAGTTGGCTGAATGCATAGTGAGTTTTTGTCAGGGTTTGATAATGAAGGAAGCATCCTCTTATATAGAAGACACTATAAGAAATGGAGGGATAAGATTGAGAGGTGTAAAATATGTATACCTACCTGCTTGGTCTTTAGTTGTTTATTACATTAAAAAAGAAAAGAAAAGAAAAAAGCAAGCAAAATTGTGGCTCAAATTTTTTACATGTCTAGGGCTCGAAAATCAATATAAGAACTTAGTTAAATGTTTTTATAGCTATAGGATGGATATGTGATGTGAAAATGATAGCTACTATAATCTCCTTATGGTGATTTTTAGAGAATTAAAAATAATGTGCAGGTAGTTCTCAAAACTAAAGATTTCAAAACATTAGATACCTTATAAAAATTGGTGCACAAATATAATAGAAGAAAGTGAGTAACATGAGAATTGGGCACAAGAACGATAATTTTGAGTTTGTTAAGATTTATTAGATTGAGAAAAAAATCACTATAAATAGTTTTGTAATTCTAAAAATTTAAAAAAATCTTAAGAGAAATTCTATCAGCATTTCCAAGAATCTAATGTGTCATTGAACCTCTTTGGGAGCAATGCTTAACTAGAATACAATTTTCAATTGGGAGACATAAACCCAAGATTAAACTTGTAAAATCTATAGTGTACAAGTCCCTCTATTAGACCATATACACAAAAGAATAGTAAACATTTGTCCTATTTTAAATGGGAAAAACTCACTAAATAGTAGGCTAAAAGGTTCGTTTTTTTTCCTTGTTAGCTAGAGTGCATTATTTCTAAGCCCCTTTCAAAAGGAAAACATGAATATTTATGCTAAGATACTTCATAATGGATGAATTATATGGGATTGGTAGTAAATATGGTTAAAAACACATTTAATATCTTAATGATAAATATTTGAACATATCATAAGATTTAAAAATAAACAAAATAGATAAATAAGTTTTTGTTAATGAGATGAATGCCAATATATTTTAGATTATTTGATTTACCCACCTCAATATGAATTTATTTCCAATGGATAAATTACATAAAAATAGTCACTATGAAAAGGACAAAGCACAAAAGATGAATAAACTATTGCTTAACCAACATAAATTTAACATTTCTAGGCTAAATTTTAAAATTTGAATTTTTTTGGAAAGATGAAAGATCTAACAATAAAAATCGTTAAGCATTTCATAGGAATTTTAAGCATCTAAGAACAATTTTGAATACAATATAGCTCACTAGTTTTCAAACGACAATCTAATAACACAAATTTAACTAATTTCTAACTTTTGTAAATATTGCATCCTTCAAATTCCACAATCTTTACTTCTATTCTCTCTATCCCACACTAAAATGGAAGCCTAGGAATAAGGTCTAGACTTATAAGAAAACCATATAAAGGATAGAAGATTTTTCTACAACTTATAGTTGCAGCTTCTCTTATTGTAATACTTGAAAGGAGTTGCTTGAAAATAGGATGTAACAAATTTGAGGGGAAATCATACAAAAAATTTAAAAATTCATTCTGCTTGAACCATATAAAATATGTATAGTCATACACAACTTATGACAAATGAGTTTTTTAACAAAACTTAAATGCTTCACCTTAAATCATTGAAACATGGATTTTCTACTTACAACTTGAGAAACAATTGATTGCAACACAAATTAAAGAATAAGAAATGTCAGTCATATGTTCAATGTCTTAAGTCATTCTAGATAATAAAATTTAACATGCAGGTACACCCAAATTAAATTATGGATAATCAATAAAACTTTACCTAGCTCATGCTAATAATCCTCTACAATATCTTTCCCAATTGCTCCTATCCCTTTCACCTAGCCTTCTCCCTTGTTTAATAACAAATATTTATAATAATGAATTTTCAAATCACATAGTTACACCAATTGGTAAAGAATGTTGGAATAGTAGTAAAATATGATTTTCTTTGCCCAAATCTTTACACATTAGATCTACATTAGATTCACTTTTACCTCTATTAGCTATGTAGCTTAATTTCTTACTGCTTATTTTTTTCTAGGCCGCTTAAGGTGATAAGGTTGTTTCAAGTGAGGCCACCAATTAAAGTTTTTATGATAATAATATTTTATGGTAATGTTAAAAATTATTAAAGTTAAATAATTTCCTTTTAATTTAATGATTTGATTGCCAACTACTGTTTGTATTCTACACTAACCCTACAATGCACTGCTGAAGACTCGCAACATGTGTTTTCTCTTGCATCACAAATCTAAAAACCTTTCCTGTCATTCTACAAACAAAAAAGAGGCCAATAACAGAACACCAAAAAAACTTTGAACCAATATTTGCATTTACAAATATGCAACTTCACTAATGCAAGTAACAATAGAAAATAAATCTTAAAAAAAGTTGAATCTTGATTGGTTTCTCATGTTTAGTTTAATCATTATTTAAGCTTTTCCCATCTACTATAGTTTCATGCATGGTAGGAACTAAAAAAGGGCATGCAATTGATCATGCATCATACTATCTTCCATCTCCTCAATAATCAATGGGGTGAGCTTCATTTGATATTTTGAGTCAACAAAATTGATTGAAGGGATAGATTTGGTGAATATGTAAGGAATTTATTGAGATATAGAACAAAATTATAATTTTATTTATCCATCTTGAATCAAATCATAAATGAAACGATGTTGAACTTTTGTGTTTTATTTTAACATGAAACATAAATTTTTGGTCATTGCAATATTGTTACTATTATCACAATAAATAATTGTATGTTATTTATTTTTAACTACTCCAAGATACAACTCCTAAATCAAGTCTACAAACATAACTAGATGTGGATTTTTTATAATCCATTGAATCAACACAATCAAAATTTGTGTAACAAACTAGCTCAAATTTTTCAATAGAAGAATAATGATTTTCTTATTTGTGTGTACCACTCACATACTTTGAGACTTTTTTTGCGTCATGCTAATAAGTCTTGTGGATCCTACATGAGCCAAGAGATAAGTCTTACAACATGCACAACATCAATTCTAGAGGTGGTGAGATGCATACAACTCCTAACCAAAATTCTATACAAAGTAAAATCTATTTTGGAGCCTACATCTTTCTTGGTTAGTTTCTCACCAAATGCTATGGGGGTTGTATTTGTTGTGCATGTCATTGTTCTGAATTTTTTCAATCAATCAGTTGCATATTTGGTTTGATAAATAAATATACTTTATAATTTTTATTGCACTTCCACACCAAGAAAATAATGCATGAGTTCTAGATCTAGTGTTTCATATTCCTATTTTATTTCTACCAAATTTTTTTGCATGAGATAGATGTTGTTACTTGTATAGATAAAACCATAAGCATAAAGACAAATAGTGCAAATATCATTGCCAATATATTAAAACATACAAGGTTGTCTCTAAGTGTAACTTTCATTGAATCCCTTCTTTATGAAATAATCATGTTGACCCTCTCATACCAAGCATGAAGAGCTTATTTCAATGCATAAGGAGATTTCTTCTACTTTTAAACTAAATATTCTTTTCCAAAAATATGATAGAGTTTAGGCTATTCCACATAGTTCTTTTGCCCATATAATCATTAGCAAAGGTTTATTTTTCATCTATTTGATATACTAGCCACTTTTATTGTGCAACAATAGCCAATACAATCATAATTGCATCTATAGACAAAAATTTTCATTAAAAAGTGTCCTCTTATCAAAATCTCGATTTTCTAATCATCATCAAGGTGGATCCATTCTTTAATAATCCTATTTTCCAATTTAATATGCATATCATTCATTATTTTATAATATTCATAATATTATTATATTTCATCATTATTTCATTAAAATCAATATATATTCTATTATTCATCCATTTAATACAATAAAATCCATTATATTTATTTTAAATAAAACCATTTTCTCAAACCTCTCTCATGTCCACAACATCCCTTATTTATCATATTTCACCTCTATCTATTACACTCACCTAATGCACGTAGGACAAATATCTCACACTAATCTTTTTTCGCACATTCATCTTGAAACCTGGATTCCACCCCGAGAACATCTATAAATGCCTTTCTCCTCCTCATTTCTAAGTCTGGTAAATCTCTCTACCATTTGCATACTTGAAGTTTTCTCTTGCATTCAATTTTTCATATTTGATCATTGTGTTCATTTCATTGATTTCTCATATCTATTTCATTTCATAATCATTATATCTGTCCGTCATAGCTTATTATGCAAGAGCTTCCGAGAGCGCCAATATATCAAACACAAGATATTGATTGGTAGGAGAACAATGGAGTGAGATTTTTTATTTAATGCATGTGTGTGTATGTTTTGTTTTTTAGTTTTGTTTGTGTGTTATTTTGCAGGTACTCCATTGATAAGATGTTGAATCATCTGAATCTTGTGCCATAAGATCTCAGATTCAATTTTCTCCATCTACAACATCAAGTATAGCATCTTGGGAAAAAATTTCTAAATAATCTATTCTATGTGTTTGTGTATATAATTTGGCAACTAATCTGGCCATTTGTCATTCTGTTGAACCACCTAGATGACATTTCACCTTATAAATCCATTTGACATTGATCACTTGTTTATATTTGAAAAGTTGAACTAACTCCCATGCATTATTTTTATTAATAACATTCATCTCAATATTTTAGCATCAATTCATACTATGTATTTTACTACTTCTCTCTAACAATAATTTGGAAAATGTCTCTTGATTCCATGATTGTTGTAAAAATTAGAAAATTCTTTAAATTCCCCTTTATATGTTCTATGTATTTTGAGATAATACCCAGTTTTCTTTTAGCCATACCATTTTCTTCCGAAAAATTTAAAAGACTTAGATTCATACTTTTGAAGATGTATTTGCTATTTATAATCATGAATCTCACTACATCCTTTTCCCTTAATTTTTTTTTTCTTTTCTTTTGAACATTACTATAAATTTTAGTACATTTCTATGCAAAATGGTTATTTTAATGGTATTTTCTACATATAAAGGAATGAGTTTCATAATCAAGTAACTCAAAGCATTCAAAATCTATCACATGGAGGGTAACACTTTAGGTACATATTTAATGGAAGAGAGATATAATTCTATATAATCTTTGGTATAAGAAGATTCATCATCTTCTTGAAAAGGTCGTGGAATATATGTGATGTTCCTTAAGGAACCAGCAATTATATGAAAGACATAGGTAAAATAAAATCTCGTGGAAGAGAATATATCCACATCCAAATTGGGGTTGTCATGAGAATTTGAGTTAAATATTTAAAACCTACATGCCAATTCTTAAAAAATGACCTAAATTTCATTAAAGAATAAGAAACTCTTCCAAAACATTCATCCTTATTAGATTTATTATAAAAAATTATATTATGAAATACAGTTTGGCACAACAATTTATTTCATATTAACCTCAACTGTTCTTTCCATTTCTGTCTTAGAAACATAAATAATCAAAAGACATTTATTATCCAAAGAATCTACATATCAAGATATGCCCTTGGAATCTAAAAATATTTTTTTGAATTCATCTAGATTGAGATTGATAACTAGAGATCCTCCAAATCATGGGCGATGGGATATAAGTGGATCTCCCCACACCCTTGGTATTTGTCTATATGTTCTAGAGTTTTCATATCTTTAATCAAAATCTTAGGGATTGCCTCCAATAGAACCAGAGTCACACCCTCTTTTTTTTTTATCTTGGGAAGTAAAATCAACATTCAAGGAATTCCCATCCATCTTTTCTTGTGTTTCCTAAATTTTTCCTTCTTTTAAAGTCAACATATCAACTTTATCTATCTCTTTAGAGTATTTCTACATTGTTTTTGTTTGCCTCACTGGGTAAATAGAAGGAATATAGAAGTAATGCAGAAATGAACAATGCAAACTGTACAAGATGAATACGAGAATAAGCTTTCCATTAATAACTCAGAATGCACCCAATGTTCATAGTATTATCTATCGTAAAACATCACATCCCCCCTTCAATACCCGCATGTATTACAATATATAACAGCTGAAGGGATGTGTCACAACCGTCATGACTCCAAGTACCTACTCGTCGGCTAACTAACTACTAACAAATAACATTACTACCAAAACATAAGATATACATATTTCTCGACAACATCATCCCACCCCCCAAAAAAGAAGTCATCTCCGATGACTAACAACAAAATGGAGACAATGTAGCCCATACAAAATATACATCCAAGATAAAACTAAGGAGGGGGCTGGGGAAGCGTCCCTGAAGTAGAAGGTTGAGATACCGATGTCTGGGCCGCCAAGCGGGCGTGGAGCTCATAAACCTGCTGAGTACATGTAGTCACATCACACTCTGCCACCAACACTTTCTCCAAAGCCGTCTTCACCATATGCGCGGCTTCTAGCAACTCGTTCTCTTTCGTATCTATTGTCTCCGTCATACAGACCAATCGAGCCTGCAACAGGATCCTCTCGGCAGTGACTGCATCCAACTCCTGCTGCACGAGGCTCCTCACACTCTGCTCCACTGAAAGGCGAGTGTTCACCTCAGCCTTCTCTACTCGGGCCATCTCAAACTGTGCCAACAATTGTGCCCTCTCTGCTACCAATGAGGCCTGCTGACTGATCACATCCCTCTCCAACTCAACTCGAGTAGCCTCGCGGACTGCAGACTCATGTTGTGTATGCCTTAATGCATAGTAGGCATCTTGGTAGACCTGCTCAATCTCTCGGACGACTGCCATCACCCAACTCTCCACAATGGGCTCATGCACAATCCAAGCCTATAGCATCTCATCCGTCTGAGTAGTCGACCATCCCGAAGACTCAAAGCTTGTAGCAAAGGCTGCGGGGCAGCCCACCCGCATAAACTGTAGGACCCTCTCTAACTCCACCACAACCTGCTGCAATGCTCGCGTCTGGGCCATGGCCACCACTCGCCTACCCCTTGTCACCATGTCAACTAAATAGGCCTCAATGTCCTCCCCCTCCTGCTCGAAAGGTTGTGACCATGATGGAAGTGGCATCTGTGTAAGAGCGCCAAGGGGTAACTTAGAAGTCTCCGTCGGAACCGATACTGCCGCATCCTGCTGGTATGAAGGTACCTCCTTCGCCACTAGATGTGCAACATCCCCCTGCTCCTGGATGGCAGAGATGACCTCTCCTTCCTCGTTCCCAACTGCTGGTACATGTGCCTCGCCAGATGAATCATCCAATTCTACTACCTCAGATCAAGTCTCTCGACAAGGTGAGAATAGAGCAGCTCCCACAAGTGGTACTATTGTCATCTGAAATCGTTGAGTCAGCCAGCACTCCATAGCCACTACCGACAGGTCTATACTGGGGATCCCTAGGACTTGCTGCATCTCTACGACCAGACTGTGTGTCACCATAGCCATGGGCTCCTCCAACAAGGAGGCAGAAACAGTCACCACTGCCTCAGGTCCAACAACATCCAACTACACCTGAGGCTCTGGATCAACCACCTCCCTCAGTACCTACTCCTCATCTACCACTACTCAATGTGGTGACCCATCTACACACGACTCTGCCATGTCTTCTATAAGTGCCTCCATGGTCAGGGCTGGTCTTGAAGGTGTTGTTCAACCCTGTGGAAGTGATGCTACCTACTGGAGGATGGGGCCAAGTGCAACTAGCATGCGGCTCTACCCAAATGCCCAAATAGAGGTGCCTCCCACTCCATATGACATCATAGGTCTACCCATTGATAGCAAGGGTGGGGCGAAAAGGACCCTCTCCCCAGTTGGATCCATCATCACCTCTTCCATCGCTCTACTACTATCCTCCTCCTCATCCTCCACCTCTGAAGCCTCTGTACTATTGGAACTCTCCCTCCCACTATCAGGTCCCCCTGAGGTCGTATCTACCATCCGTTTTTGCTTCGCGAAAGAGTGCCCAATGTCAAGGTGTCTCCAATACATGATTGGAGGCTCACCTGCTGCCAATGGTCCCTGCGGCTATACCTCCAACTCTGCCTCTGGCACTGCTTCCCACGTGGCCTCCAAGAACAGTCCTATGGCATAATGGGGCATATAAAATGTGTGATGTTGCATCATCAATAACTCATACATTCTCTCTGCTAGCAAGGTAGCCCAATCATACACAATGTCGTTCATAAGCCTATTCATGAGCATAATCTAAGGGAGGGCGATGTCCGATGCCCTACCAGATCCCATCAACCTACTCTTAATGACATCCATTATGCACAGCCAGTGGCCCTCTACAACAAAGGTCTTGTGCATTCCTCATCCCTTCGTGGCATCAGCCACGTTGTCCAGCTCCGCCCTGGTCAAGTTTCCGGATACTAATTTAATCCAATATTCTTTCTCCTCATGCTTCATCTTCTTAGCCTTCAACTCGATTTTCCTACCCTATCTACCTAGGATGCTGAACACTCTAGTAAAGTCCACAACTTTGAAGGATATGGTGACATCCCTCCCAAGATACTCAAATGTACTCGTCTGTGTGTGTCTATCAAAGGTTTCCACCATGAACCGTAGGGCACCCTCATACTCACAAATAGGAAATATAGGCATTCAAATAGCCCACTCCACTTCTGCCTTACGAAGGTTCTGCTACACCAAATCATCGTCGGGTGTGTCCTACCACCATTTCCTGCATTTAGACCCGTTTAATCCCTCTAAGGTGATATTATGAGGAGTTAATGTATTTTTCCCACTTGTCGCAGGTAGTGGTGTTTTTTGCTTTTTCTTCTGACTTGCGCCCGCATCCATTGTGTTGCCTGCAACACGCACGCCTGACGACAGGACTCTGGTATTTCTATTCATCTAGCTGCTACTAGAGGAAGCCTACAACTACTTCTTCCAACTCCATTTCCCAGCCAACTCCATTAATTTCTCGAGTAACTAATTTCTGTTTATAGCCGCACAGTCTTGAAACACCTGTGTAACCACCTTAACTACCTCCTGGATGGCTGTGTATGGCTGTGTATGCTTTGCGGCGGAGTGCGTGTGTGGTGGGTTGGGTTGGGGCTGCATTTTTATGCGGCTGTGCTTTAGAATGGGGCTGCATGTTTTTATGCGGCTGTGTTTATGTCCTGCAATAGTGGTATTATGCATTTATGTCCTAGGGCGGTGTTTTTATGTGTTTATGTCCTACGGTGGTGGTGGTATCCACCTCACGGTGGTCCCACCACATGGTGTTTCCACCACACAGTGCGTCCACCGCCTGTGTTGCCACCATCGGTGTTGCCACCGTGCAGTGGTTCCACCATCGATGGTCCACCGTTCGGTGTTTCCACCACGCGGTGGTTCCACCGTCGGTGGTCCACCTTTCGGTGTTTCCACCATGCAATGGTTCCACCATTGGTGGTCCCACCGTGGTCCCTTTTTCTCTCTCTTTTTTTTTTGTACGGTCCATTATCATATTTTTTATTTTTATTTTTTTATTTATTTTTTTTTTTTTTTCAAATACTGTCAAACACCCTGATTGGAGGGTCCAGATTCCCTCCGTTCATGGTAAACCTTCAATTTGGACCCATTCACGACTTTGGTCACTTCGCAGTCATCCAATGTCCACAGCCGAACCGATCCCTTTGCTGCGACTTCGCGAACTTTGTAAGGTCCTAGCCATCTCACTTTAAATTTTCTAGGTTTAATTTCATTTCGCCCATTATATTTCAACATGAGTTGTCCTAGGGTGAACTTCATTCTCTTTAGATGCTTATCGTGCCGCAACTTCCTCCTCTACTGTGTTATTTTGGTTGCCCACTAAGCCATCATCCGCTTCTCATCAAGTTTATTCAGAGCATAAAGTCTCTCCCTCAGGCTCTCCATATCGCCGAGTCTATTTTATATTGCAATACGAAGATTCAGTACCATGAATTCGGCAGGCACCACTGCTTCCTGCCCATACATAAGCTGGAAGGGCGTTTGTCCCGTAGTCACTTTGTACATCGTGTGGTAAGCCCACAACATGGAGGGTAACTTCTTTTCCCAATCTTCCACTTCGACCCCGCACGACTTATAAATGACTCCTACAATGATCTTGTTCATGGCCTCCGCCTGCCCGTTGGCTCAAGGGTAGTAAGTGTTGGCATTATAACAGACAAGAAGAAGGTTGGCATTCCAATTACAATGAGAGATTGTTGGCATTTCAATAAGGATATTGAGAAGGTTGTTGATGACTATGGATATAACTAATTAAGGATGATTACTATCTTAATATTATTATTTGGTCATTGATGTCAAGAAATTGATTTTCTAATTCAGTATGATGTTGCCATATCTTAAGAAGTATGATTTGATGAGTATAAAGATGTCAGTAAAAGACACAGAAAGAATATGATGAATAAGGGGATAAGTTATTCAGTGGGCAACTATTACCGAGTTAGACAATGATGAGATCATGATGTTTAGATTGTTTTGATATACTACATATGCTATTATTTGAAAGGTTAATACTATACTTTGTTACCAAGCAAAGAACCTAGTCGGTGAACCCTAAGGAACCTAGTCGGTAAACCCTAAGGTTATCACTATCGGTTAATGAAGGCAGAATGTCTACCGAGTGAAGTTTAGTATTTACCGAGTTACAACTGAGCTATAACAGAATGCATTAAATGTTTACATGTGATATTTAATGAAGGAAGCTGATGAGCTGGAGTGAATTAAATGATTGGTAAGCCGT
The DNA here is from genome assembly GCF_030272615.1 of Cryptomeria japonica. Classification (NCBI taxonomy): domain Eukaryota; kingdom Viridiplantae; phylum Streptophyta; class Pinopsida; order Cupressales; family Cupressaceae; genus Cryptomeria; species Cryptomeria japonica. The sequence goes on along the minus strand of NC_081407.1, from coordinate 992,097,931 downwards.
GTATGAAGATTGTTAAAGAATCTATCGTAAAGAAAGATTGACAGGAAGATCTATAGCTCAGATTGAACCGCAATACCCTAACACAAGTTCCAAGGTGAAAATGTAAGTTCCAAGGCGGGGTAAAACATTTTCAGATCGAAGGATACATTGAACCTAGACAAGATTGAAGATATGATGGCTATGATTGATCATGGGAAATGTGATCAAGGAGATTAAGCGGTTAGAAGATTGTTTATAAATAGGAAACTGTTGATAAACAATGTATGCGGGCAAGTGTATGCACAGGGATGCTACATAGTGATTACCGAGCACAGAAGCTTGAAGACCTGTTTTGATAACAGAGTATAGAGCCCAGCAAAGGGACAAGATAAGTCTTATGAATTGATTTTATTGAGCAAATAAGAATCCACTTTAGCATTTTTAGATGTGAAGTTGCAGACATATTTTTATTACTGTTATTTTGAAAAGTAGTAGAAAATCTCTTAACCGAGTGGACTTAATAGTCTTATTTGTAAAATCCTCTAGCAAGGTGACATTCTTATTGAGTGTTTGAAATCCTTTAACAAGGTCACTTCTAACAAAGTGAAGATCCTAACAGATCTGAGGGAAATCCCTTAACCGGGTCACATCTAGCAATGTGTTTGTAATCTTTAACAGGATTTTCTTTTAACCGAGCATACTCTAGAAGAGTATATTTCTTAGTGGGTCCGAAGTCCCACAGTGGTTTTTCCCTATTTGGGTTTCCACATTAAATCTGGTATTATGAGGTTTATATTGTTCATATGCTTTTGAGTTTGCATGTTTGACAGTTTTTGGTTATATGACTGATATATATGTTACCAAGGTTGAATCTAATGTTTTTATGGATGATTAAGTTTGTATGATTCACCCCCCCCCTCTCATCTTGTTGGCTATTGGATCTGTACTTACATTAAGTATCAGAACTATCAGTAAGGACTCGACGGAGAATGGAAGATCTTAAATTCTATCGTGAGAAACTTAATAAGATGGTTGAAAAAATGGCCACCTCGGTCACTCGTCAGCTGCATGGGGATACCATAATGAGTAATGATTTGCTCATAAATAAATCTGGTTGTACTCCCCGCTGAGTTATTGGGTAGGGCCCGTGCTTCCACCCACTTAGTCAAATATTTCGTGGCTACCACGATGTATCTGCACCGCCTAGCACGACTGACTTTGAGTGGTCCGACAAAGTCCAACCCCGATCATTCAAATAATTCCTGCGCGTGTGAGGGGTTGAGCGGTATAAAGTCTCGCTTCAATGGTTTCCCAGACATTGGCACCTGTCGCAACCAACAACCCATTCTCGGGCATCATTATATAGCATGGGCCACCACAGGTCCACAAGTAGCACCTTCTGTGTAGTAGTGTCAGGTCCCATGTGTCCCACCGCCAGCCCTTCGTGAGCCTCCCGAAGAACTCCTAGCACCTCCTCCTCCATTACACATCTTCTGAGTATTTGATCCGGTCCCATCTTATATAGCAGTCCATTGATTAGTTGGAATGTTTGACTTCGTAAAACTAGTTTCCTTTGTTCTCCTAGTAGCATGCTTGGCAGAAAGGCTGAAGTAGAAAGATACTCCCCGTTGGTCATGTACCATGGTGGCAATGCAGCAATTTGGAATAAGTGGGCATCTGGAAAATCGTGGTTCACCCCTTTTGATGGTTCTCTTGACTTTATGCATGATAATTGGTCTGCTATCACATGGCTTTTCCCAGGCCGCACAATAATGGTGAATGTAAACTCTTGCAGCAAGAGTATCCATCGACTAATTATCGGCTTGTTGACCAAGTACATGAGGGCTTGATGGTCTACATAGAATGTGAACGGTGTCACCAACAGATAGTGTCTAGATTTTTTGCACCGCATAGATCATCCCCAATGCCTCTCGTTCTGTTGTGCTGTAATTTTTCTCCTCTTTGGAAAATAGTCTACTGGCAAAATAGACGGGATGATCCAACCCATGATCTCCCACTCGGGCCAGTGTGACACCGATCACAAAGTTTGAAGCATCCACATGGACATGGAACTCCCTGTCCTAGTTGGGGTAAGCAAGGATGGGGGCAGGTACCAGCTTCGTCTTCAATTCCACAAATGCTTCACTCTCTGGGGTCCCCTAGGTGTATGGCTCACCCTTGCGAGTAAGCTTGTCCAAGGGGTGGGATATTTGTGCAAAGTTTTTTATGAACCTCCTATAGTAGCCGATATAGCCTAGGAAGGACATTACCCCAGTGACATCCATAGGAGGCTCCATCTCCATAATCACTCGTATTTTGTCTAGGTGGGTAAGTGCAAGAAGTTGTGTCCACTTAATGTGGAAGTTTTGGACTTAGTTAAAAAGTCTAAATCAGGTGGAAAGAATAGGAGACGAATCAGGATCCCGTTGGCTCTCAGCATCCTAAGCCTAAAATCAAACGAGATCCCATGGGCCCCAAGATCCCGAGCCTAGAGCTCCAAACAGGATCCCGTGTTGAAAACGAAATGAGATCCCGTGTTGAAATGAAACAGGATCTCGTTTCATTTCAACACGAGATCCCGTTTCGAATATATAAATTTTGTTTTTAATGAAATGCGGTTCATTTTTGGCATATGGGATCCTGATTCAAGGAGTGGAGCCCTCACAAGAATTGCCGGCAACCCGCCTTCTAGTCTTCCAGGTATGCCCAACACCCATTTTATTTAATAATTCATGTTTAGATTAATTTTCAAGTTAAAAAAATAGATTTTTAGTTTAAAAATTATTTTTTTTGTTAATAATTTTTAGTTTTAAATTTATTTATTTTTTAGAAAAAAATGTTTTTTAGCTTAATAATTTTTTTTAATTAGAAAAGTATGTTTTTATTTTACAAATTAGTTAAATTTAGTTTGAACTTTTTTTATGAATTGATTAGATTAGGATTTTTTTAAAACGAAATGAAAAACCCCCAAAAAAATCAAAACCAAAACATTTAATTTACAACATCAAAACAAAAACAAAAATGAAAACCAAAACCAAAAAATTACAACAAAAATGAAACTATTTAAAACATCTTTAAATTGTATACAACATACCCCCTACGATCACATAGGATCACATCACGTCCAACCCCTCATGACCAAATATGACCCCATAGGATCAGCCATAGTGTCCAAAGGGGTCATGTATGTGGTCTTAAGGGGTCATGCATGCACATTATAATGTACATGTATGACCCCTTAGGACCACATACATGACCCCTTAAGACACTATGCACGATCTCATGGGGTCGCACATGTACATTGTAGAACACATGCGTGTATCCCCTTAAGCCATCTCCTATTTTCAAATGCAATCCCCTTTTAAGCCACATTTGTCCTATAATTTAGTTTGAGCCATGTCTATATTATACCTTGAGTTAGAATGCATGCATGTGTGTGACGAGCCTTTAGTAGGACCACATTCTAGTCTAATGGGTCATAATCTGGTCCTAAGGGGTCACGCATGTGTTAGAACACGTGTGTGATCCCTTAGGACCACATATGACCCCTTTTACCATCCTAGTAGTTGGGGTATATTGCATACACTAAGTATAGGATGTTAAATGGGCTCATATGTGGTCCTAAAGGGTCACGCATGTGTTAGAACACATGCATGACCCCTTACAACACAATGTGGTCCTAAAGGCCCGTCACACACATGCCACTTTTTTAACATTTATGTACACAACATGTACCCCTTATGACCCAATTTGACCACATAAAATCTCCTATATTGTGTACATACATCCATCCCCTTAAGTCAGGTGTCTTAAGTACATGAAATTAACTAATTAACTAATTACGACTATACCCCTCTTAAAACATACTATTACAATCATACCCATTTTAATGTATACTAGGACCTATTAACATGTACTAGGACCTGTTAACTATATATATTATTAAATGCCATATATATTAAATAGCATGAAATAGGTCCTATTAACTATATATTCAATTTATTAAACTTAATTATGATCAAATGTAATTTAATTTCGACCATGTCCCCTTAAGACACATGTAATTAGGAAATGCATGTACATCCTATAATTTAGGCTTGTCCCCTTAAGCCACATACATCCTATAATTTGTAGATGCTAAATTTGAAATTCCTATTCTAAGTACATTAAATTAACTATATTTACAACCATACAGGCCTCTTAACATACTATTACAACAATTCCCCTTTTAACATGTACTAGGACCTATTAACTATATATATTATTAAATTCCATATATATTAAATAGCATGAAATAGGTCCTATTAACTATATATAAAATTTATTAAACTTAATTATGATCAAATGTAATTTAATTTCGACCATGTCCCCTTAAGACACATGTAATTAGGAAATGCACATACATCCTATAATTTAGGCTTGTCCCCTTAAGCCACATACATCCTATAATTTGTAGATACTAAATTTGAAATTCCTATTCTAAGTTCATTAAATTAACTATATTTACAACCATACGGGCCTCTTAACATACTATTATGACAATTCCCCTTTTAACATGTACTAGGACCTATTAACTATATATATTATTAAATTCCATATATATTAAATAGCATGAAATAGGTCCTATTAACTATATATACAATTTATTAAACTTAATTATGATCAAATGTAATTTAATTTCGAACATGTCCCCTTAAGACACATGCAATTAGGAAATGCACGTACATCCTATAATTTAGGCTTGTCCCCTTAAGCCACATACATCCTATAATTTGTAGATGCTAAATTTGAAATTCCTATTCTAAGTACATTAAATTAACTATATTTACAACCATACGGGCCTCTTAACATACTATTATGACAATTCCCCTATTAACATACATTCAATCTATCCCCTTAAGCCAATCTATCCCCTTAAGCCAATCTATTAACATACATCCTAGTTAGGCCAATCCCTTTAAGTGGTGTGTCTTAAATGATTAATTACAAAATTTGTTGATGCTAAATTTAATTACAACCTATTTAGGCCTATCCCCTTAACCAAAAATTATCCTATTTCTAGTTTGACCCCCTTAAGCCACGTGTCCTAACTGTAGGCCAATCCCCTTAAGTCATGTGTGTCACTTGATGATTAATTACAAACATTTTCATGTAGATGTTAAATTTTAAATTCTTATGTACATGATCATATATATTATATGTAAAATCGTGCATGCTCTTGATTTCATATGTACACATTAAATTTTTTATCATTTATCTGTTTGTAGATCTGTTGTATCTGTATATATATGTTTACAATGCATCATTTAAATTCATGTTTTTGTTTCAAAAGTTAGATTTTAAATTTTTATTTGATATATATGTAGAGCTCAGATTACATACACATCATCACATGGATGTGTTTGTATAGAAGATTTGCTTAATGCAACAGGGCCTGAACAATCCCCCCCAGATGACCATGCCCATGGTGCACCACCTCCACCCCCACCACCTCCTCCACCTCCACACCCACCCCCACCCCCTCCTCCACCTTCACCCCCACTCGATCATCATCATCCACCTCCTGATTTTGCTGAGGGTCGATTTCGAGCCATTATTGATGAGAATGTTGTTTTCATATAGGGGAAAGTTAATGAGATCCTTAGAGCGCCACATATATCCCCACACATGCACCATTTTGCATCGAAGATGCAAAATGTTATTGATGCAGTTAGGTCTATAGATGCAGAGCTCGATTCACATTGAGCATGGAGAGAGGAGAGACGTCGATTTTATTCTGATGGCCTCTCCTATAAGGAAATTTTGAACCTAAGAATAGACAAATCTCACCTTGTTCCATATTTTTCAAACCCCATCATAGGTGAACCCATTCCACCAAACAAATCCCACATATCCATGGGGTGGTGTACACATCGGGGCATGGCCGATAATTTTTGGGATCGATGGCAGATGGTATTTGATACTCCACCACATGCCAACTTAGAGTGCCCTTTATACTTCTTGAGAAAATTATATGCAAAGTTTGTTTTGGGTTTAAAGCGCAATTATTTTCATATTAGAGCATTCCAAGGTGTTGGTGGTGGCATGCCACAGGATAGGTTGGGGGCACGTATTGACCCTAATAGACTTGCCCGTCACCAGGCCATTGTGGCTCCTATGCCTATTATACCTATGATTGTTCATTAACATTTTGTTATCTCCACATTGGACTCATTGACCACACTCACTGGTAGCCTGAGTCAGCAGACAACTAATTTGTTGGACCGTGGCGACATTAACACTAGTGAGGATGATGTTGACATGAGTATAGCCATTCCTCGTACATCAACACCTCATTTTTGTACGAGTTGCCACTGACTATGCTATGGGCCTTGTGATGGTCTAGACCTTGCTTAGAATTCACATCATGGTACATCCTCTTCAGTTGCATGGGGAGCATCCACTGATCATGATAATATTGGTTCATATGTCAATTTTCTTTGTGTCGATGATCATCTCATAGATCATGATTTACGTGGTAAACAGGTATGGGGAGATCCAATACATACATGTATAGTTTGTAGTTATATATATATATATATATATATATAGATCCCTCTATCTATATGTCTTCACTATTTACACATTTACATGTCTCTAGCCCATGTTTGGGGCCACTACGACACCAACTTCCATGTCGGATTACCCATATGCTGCCATGGTGAGTGCAACTCCTCCAGCATCGGTTGTTGCAGATGAGCAGAGAGATTCGGTACGTTGACACTCTATCTTAATTTATATATATATTTAGCGATTTAATTAATTTTGTTAATCAAACTTACATTCAATATTTTAAATAAATAAATAAACATCATGTACATTTGATTTAATATCTAGATTTAATTAATTTTGTTGTACAGGTGGAAATGACCATCAGGATGAGTTTACATCCAAATTGGCCATATGATCATCCTAATCCTCTTGATAGTTTTCTATAGACATCGTCTGCATTTCAGGTATTTAATGTTGATTTAAATTAAAAAAAATTGATACAAGTTTTAGAATCATATTTTATTTAAAAATTAAATTAATTTGTATATTATATAATATACATATACATGCGTGCATATAATTGACATGTGCAAATCTTTTCTAAATACCTTGTAGGATCTTGTTGATAGTGGTGTTTTTGTTGATGTCACCCCAGATACTGTAATGCTTAGAGGAGATGATCTGAGCCAGGTATGTATGCATATGAACATTAATTTATCTCTAGTTCAAAATTAACATTTTAAATATAAATTAGATCTATATTTCTATTTTAAATCATCAATTGATCTTGATCTATATATATGTGTGTGTGTGTGTACATGTACTATATATAGCATGAGATACCAGTGCCATCAACTGCCCCTATAGCACCTAGAGATGCAGAGCCCTTAGTAGAGTCTAGAGGAGATGAGCCTACTCATGTACACGTATGTGCTACTGAACTTATAATTGAAATTTTTAAATTATTTTTAAATATATATATATATATATATATGAACGTGAACTACGTAGAACTCTCACAAACTTGAACATTTTTGTCTTGCAGAGTGGATCTTCTCCTCTTCGTCTATGTGGTTTGAAGAGGAATCTAGATCATATTTAGGGCTTACAACCATCTTCATTTTAGGGGCTAGATTTGTTACATGTTTCATGTAGTTTACTGACATTTGATCATTCCATCCCATGGGACTTGTTTATTTTGCATGTACACTTTGATTATATTTCATGTTGACCACATGTGGACTTGTTGATCATCACACATCTAGACTTGATATACATATATGCAGTGCTTGTACATGTGATATATATATATATATATATATATATATATATATATATATATATATATATATATATATATATTTGTTTTACGTTCCGTGTTCACTTCTCTAGTACACATACATACATGTGTTTCATGGAGATTATATATTTATTTATTTATAATCATCTCGAGCTATATGTAAATTTCATTTATTTTTAATCTAAATCTATATATGTATGTGTATGTGTACGTACATGATACTAAAACTAAATAAATAGATTAAAAATAAATGAAGCAAGTGCAATTGAACACATATATGTAGTATGAGCAATTGAAATTTATAAAAGTTTAATCCAGGTGCATCTCTTGAATATATAATAATTTAGAGCTTCATCTACATCTGAAAATAGCAAGGGAAATTGAACACATATACACACATGAGCAATTGATATTTATAAAAATAGCACACTTGTACATATGTACATATATATCATGTATTAAAAATAAAAAACTTGCAATTTTGATATTTTTCCAAATAACACATGTTTACACACACAAATGTTGTATACATTAAAAATTTAATTCAAAGCAATTGATAATTTCTAAAATTACCATGTACATGCACACATATATACATACTAAAAGCTTAAATATAAAAAAGTTTAATCCAGGTGCATCTCTTGAATGTATAATAATTTAGCTTCATCAATGTATCTCAATTCTAAAATTTTAAAGATTCACACGTCTTAAATCTATATATATATATATATATATATATATATATATATATATATATATATATATATATATATATATATATATATATATATATATATATATATATATATATATATATATATATATATATATATATATATATATATATTAAAGTCTAACTCAATATTCTGAAATCTAAAGTATTATATAAGTTTGATCCAATCTAAGACATTAAAAGCAGTTTCAAAAGCGGTCTAGATAAATTAGATCTCCACAGTTTCAAAAGAAATCTAGAGATTTTAAATTAGATCTCCATAATTAAATGCCTGGTAACAAGATGTACCTATATGCACACAAAAAAAAATTAATTAGAACTTAATTAGAAATAATTTATTAAATGCATGTATATTAACGAAGTCAAATTTAATTAAAAATACAAAAATAAATTAACTAAGTCAAATTTAACTAAATAAATGATGCATACATACCAATTAGGACATGTGACTTAAAAGGGGAAATTATTTAAGTAATTGAACAATTTATCATTGAAAAACATCAAATATAGAAATTGAAACTAAACATTTAACAAAAAAAATGATGCTTACCAATTCATTGGAAATATTGATTTAATTCTAAAGATTCATGAACTCGTTTCACATGCCACCAACAACAAAAGACAACAACAAAAGACTACTTTAAGATAAACCTACAACAACAAAAAATAGTTAGATATATATTATCTATAGAATTTAAATCTAGGGGGGTGAATTTAAGTTAAAACTAGGACATGTGGCTTAAGGGGATCAAACTAGGCTTAAGACATGTTGCTTAAAAGAGGATAATTTGAAGTAAATTATAAGACATGACTTAAGGGGAAATTAATTGATTAGGACATGACTCAACTTAAGGGGATGGGTGTACAATTGGGACATGTGGCTTAAGGGGATCAAGCCTTCTAGCATGTTGAAATTGAGAATCAAGTCATCTAGCATGTTGAGAGTGTGTCACATATTTTGGTACAATCTTACTTTTAAATTCTGACATGAATGCATGTACACTAACCTTCTCTGTGATAAATCGACATGCTTTCTTGTTTTCCCATTCTTTAAGGGATACTCAACATTCTTAAATCTTCTAACATCCACTAGTTGTTGTCCAAAATTAGTTTCACTACTCTCATGCATACATTCTACTAGTGATGAAAAATTGTCACAACTAGAACATTGTCCAGAGATACATGAATGTAAATAAAATAATTGTCCATCAGTTCTTTGACAAAATAAACTTGCTACAAATTCTTTGATTGATTCAGGTGGCATATCAATACCACATTCCTGGATAAGCATGTTACTATGCAAAACACAACGTATGTATCGAAAAACATCATAATAGTAATGAAATTGCACGTGCGTTTTACAACAACAAGAGACTCTTTTCTTGTTAATTTCCACATACCAGGGCTTGCATTTTCAAATGATCTTTGACTTATAGTGATATTTCTAGGTAACAAAACTTCATCCAAAAATTTTCTATAAGATTCAGTTTGAGTTGTGTCTAATAGGTGTTTTGGATGAGGGTCACGGATTTTACACCCCACTCTCAACTTTAGAACATCTCTAGCATTAGAACATCTGACCTGCAAAGTCTACCACTAAAACTCCAACTTTGGTTGACTGGATCACTTTCAATACTTTCTCTTCTTTTAGCTACTCTAATCAATGTTTTAGGATGCATCTTTAAAATTCCACTAATGTTGCTTACCATCCTTTTATTCAAGGTTGCTTTATTCACTATGGCAGTTGTTATAGCTCGTCGCGCCACATTCTTATCTTTAGATCAACTCCTTGTACCAATAGATTCAGTGGCACTTGCAACAGTAGACATAACATGCTTAACAAATTTATCTTTTTTTGATGGTTTCACATAGATGCCTATTTTTTTCATCACTTTTCTCATTTTCCACATTCTCATCAATTGCATCATAAGTTGACATTGAATTGCAAGTTTTTTTTGCGATAAAAAAATTCTTTGTATATTCTATTGGCATGTGTTCTTATCTGTCTCCAAGAAATCTTAGCAGGAAGATTATCCAAAACATTTTTTTCAATTTTTATAAAAAAGTCTCCCTGATCTTCAACAATTGGAGGATTTTCATTTTCACCATGTTCAAAAGGATTTTCAGTTTCAATATTCAAAAGAATTTCATCTTTACCAACATGAAGGTTTTCATTTTCATGGACAATTCTATCAATCTCAACATTGGTATATCTAGCTTCTACTAAATCAGCAATATGAATATCACCTATAATCACATTATCCATGTCTTGCAGAGAAGGATTTGAAGATGTACCTAGATAATTTGAAGATGTACCTGGATTTGAGGATGTTGTACTTGGAATATTCTTCATAATTATTTCATTCACATCATCATCATCCATAATTGCATCATCTACGTCTATCTAATCCCCCAAGGCATCATCTTGAATGTTTGTCTCTTCCATTGTTGTGGATCCAGAAGCATCAGGATTATTCATTTGTCGAATCGTCATTCTTCTATCCCTTTGACATTTGGCCTCCTTCTCTCATTCTTCTTGAATTTCCTCAGATGGTCAATTTCCTCCTTTGTTTCTTCTTCTGACGTTGTTTAGAACCCATGACTAAAAAATTATGCAATAAATGCCACCTTCAAAAAATGGATCTAAAATTGCAACCAAAAAACATCCAAATGACAACTAGATCATAATATATCATGTAAAAACTCACACATTTGAATCGACATGTTTTATTATGTTAAATGATCATATATTTATATAATTTATAAAAAAAAAATTAATGGTAAAAGCAAACAGGATCCCGTGTTGAAAACGGGATCCCGTTTTAATTTGAAACGGGATCCCATTTGCTTTTATTTTTTTAAATAATTTGCAATAAAGAACGGGATCCCGTTTTCAACACAGGATCTTGTTCTCAACACAGGATCCCGTTTGTAAAAAGATTCTTTTGGGGCCCGCTTGTAGGTTCGGTATTAGACTTGGTAAATGGTTTGGAAAGCTGAACCTGAGGCTCAGAACTGGTTTGACCTGCAACTTCAAGCCTAAATCAAGCTTCATACAAAAAAATGACTTCAAAAATATATCTGAACACCTAATTTTCAGAATTATTTTAGACAACAAAAACCCATTATAGTACACACTGTCTAGATTCCAAATATATAATTTTTTAAGAGAATGAATCAATATTTTTAATTTTAAAATAATTTTTAATGAAAGAGATCCATAAACTTGAAATAACATGGTTTTTTTAAATTTAATAACTTTTTTGTCTTTAAGTTTTTTGAAAAAAAAAATTATATGGCATCAAACTACAGACAAATCTATACAGTTTAAAAAAAAATAAAAAAATGTAAAGTTTAGGTCAAATTATGCTTGCCATACATGCCAATTTTTCAAAACAATGATTATGCCCAATTAAAAAATAACAAAAAAATATATATATATGGAAAAAAATTACAAAAAAATATCCTCATCAAAGGTGAGTGAGTCATAGATCTTTTCCCAAAAGGATTAAAAAAAAATAGTTTCATTTAGGTCAATTTATGCTTGACATACACAGGCATGGTATGGTCCTAAAAAGCGACTTTTAAACTATAGGTTTTACTAATGCCTATTCAAACTTCCTTTTTAAGATCTAGGTATTGAAAAAAATTACATATTTGGAAAGTAGACTTCGAGCACTACATTTTCTATTACTAAATTTTTTCAAGAATCATCCTTTAAGTGCCTCAAATATTTAGGTCAAATGGGATAAAATCGAAAAAAAAGGGAAAAAACTTCAACTTTTTGGCCAAAAAGTGGACACAACTTCTTGCACTTACCCGGGTCGATCTTCAAACCTGCTTTGCATACAATGTGCCCAAGCAATTTTCCTTGTGGCACCATAAATAGACATTTTTTTGGATTAAGGGCCAGCCTTACCCTTCGACATCTCTCCATGCACTCTCTGAGGGCTACCAAATGCGTATCTTGCCTACTATAGATGGACCAGTCATCGAGGAAGGCTTTAAAATTCCCTACCGATATCTTGTCAAATATGTGTAGTATAATTCGTTGGAATGTTGCAGGTGCATTGCATAGGCTGAATGGCATCCGGTTGTATGCATAGACACCATCTTCGACCATGAAGTTGGTCTTCAGTTTATCTTCCTCGGCGATTGAGATCTGGTTATATCCAGAGAATCCATCCATAAACGAGTACATCTCATGGCCGGCCACCTCCTCCAGTATGTTGTCCATAAACGGGATTGGGAAGGGGTCTTTAATCATAACTGCATTAAGACACCGGAAGTCCACACAAATCCTTATTTGGTTAGTCTCCTTCTTTAATGAAATGACTATGGGCGACACCCATTCACTTGTCTATACTTTGAAAATGATATCGGCCTCTAGCATTTTTTCTATCTCCATTCACCTGCACTGCATAGTTGCGGTTCATCCGATATGGTCTTTTTCATAAAGGCTGGGCTTCAGCTACCAATGGGATGCAGTGCACACACAGTTTGGGAGGTACCCCCTTCAAGTCTTTATACGTCCAAGCAAAGACGTCTTTAAACTCCAAAAACATTTTGAAAGTCGCTGCCTTCAGCATGGGATCCCAATCATCACTGACTAATATATTCCATGGGTCATCCTCCTTTCCCAGGTTTGTTGCCTTCAGTTTGGACTCTTCAAATTGAATTGTCTTGTCTTTCCCGAACTGGTGTGTGGGTGCCTCATCCACTTGGGCTTCCCCCTCCTTATATTCTCTGTATTACAGAGGGAAGACCTTCGGATCGGCAGGCTCCTCTATCTGCAACATGTTGCATTGAAAAAGTTCGTAGTCCTCCATTTTCCAATGGAAGAGCCCGTTGAGTGAGCACACCTCATCTTCAAAACATCCCTCCAATTCGAGTACCCCTTCACTATTCAACTCCATCGCGTTCTTGCCTTTTCTTTCGTCGGAACCCCATTCTCATTTATTAGAGTCCTTTGAGTCCGAGTCGAAAGAGGCGAGCTCTTCACCAACATCTTGGGTCTGTAGGTTAATGATATATTTCTGCCCTCCCTTCTCCATGGAGAGTTATTTTTCTTCCAATTATGGTTCACCCTCACGGTGATCAACCACACTCTCCCCAGGATGGTGTCATAGCCTTTCTCTTTCAAGGGGATAACTACAAAATCTAACAGGAAGGGTTGCATACCAATTGTCACTTGTTGGGCCATCAATATGCCAAGTGGCTTGATGCCATGTTGGTCGGCTCCCACCAGATTGAATGTGGATGGCCACAGGGTGGGTTTCCCCAGCATCTTCCATGTCTCTTCTGGTAGTACATTCACCCCAGCACCCCCGTCCACAATGGTGTCCTTCAGAATGTTCCCAAGGATGCCCATTTCTACCACAGCTGGGTGTCTACCACTGTTCAAGGCTAGTAACATTGGGTCAGTCGAAGGGCTGATGGGAACCTCCACCTGCGGTGCACTCAAAGGTGCGTGTGCGGTGCTTAGCACATTGCTGAGGATGTCAGTACTCAAATGTGACATGGAGTCTAGAAGGTCTTTTACCTTTATCAACACCTCCATTTGCAAGACTTGTCCAATGATATTCTTTTCTGCTTTTAGGCGGGTTGAGGGACTCATCATCTCCATGTTCTTCAGTCCTTCTACCGCCATCTCCCGTTCAATGTTGGCCTTCACCTCTCGCAGTCTCTCCTTCTCTATGCGGGGGTCAGGATACATTGCCTTCTTCGCCTACGTGCGAGTGATCGCCAATACTTCTTTGTCTTCGCCCGTCTTCTCAATATTGAGCAGATTCACCCCTGGCTTAGGAAATTTTGTGTCATCATGATCACTGGGGCCACACCATCTACATAGGCTCTGGGGGGGTTTTAGTATTCTGGCACTCCCAAGCAAAGTGCCCCCATTGGTTGCAGGCCCGACATTGAATTATTGGTCGTCTCTTAGCATCATATTGCATTCTGCTGTGATTGTTGTTGTTGTTGTTGCCTCTCCCTCCTCTTCGGTTACCTCTATAACCACTGGATGATGCAATGGCGTCGGCTTGCGGCTGGGAGGAACCCGCTACTATGGATAGTGAGGCTTTCTCTTGCATGAAGAATACTTGGTTCCCTTTTGTTTTCATGTTGTAGGGACACTCTTTGACGGCGTATCCCAACATTTGGCAAATTTCGTAGAATGCCTTCTTCGGGCAGGTGCCTTTTGTGTGACCTTCTTCCTTACATTCCGTGTGCCACACGTCTTCATTTTTACTCGTGCTTCCTTTCATGTTCTTAAATTCCTTCAACATATGGTGCATATTCTTTTGAAGAGCTTGCACCTTCTTACTTGATGATTCATTACTGCTGCTTTCTCCTGAGGACTCGTCTTCTGTAGAGGACTTGTCCTTTTCCTTCCATGAAATTTTGCCTTCACTTTCCAAATCCATCACGTTGTTGTATGCGTCATCGTATGAGGTGGGTGGTACAATTTTCATCTTTCTCCATAGGGATGACTGCAACCCTTCCATGAACCATCTCTTCTTTAGTCCATCAGCCGGCTAGTTCTTCATCTTTCCCAGTAACTCTTTTAACCATCGGTTGTATGTTCGCACTGTCTCGTGCTTTCCCTGCTTTGTGCTTAATATCTCTGCCGCGATCTCATTATCATCTTGAAGGAGTCAAAACTCCATCTCGAAAGCTTTCTGTAGTTCATCCCATGTTCCCACCTTTACTTTATCCACATCAGCGTACTAATCAATGGCTACCCCTATCAGGGTGACAGGGAACTGTACCACCCAATCCGCTTTGTCAACCACCCCATTGGCTAACCATATTGTCTAACACATACGGAAGTGCCGTACGGGGTCATCATTGCCATCTCCATTGAATTTGGGAAACTTTTTTTTTCCCGCCATCGCGCTTCTTACCTTCTGCGCACCTTGTCCTCCGGGACCTCCAAGGTTCGTACCTCCTGAGATTGGCCCTCCAGGTCCACTACCATTGCCTTGCCCTCTGGGACCTCCAAGGTTCGTACCTCTAGGGATTGGCCCTCCAGGTCCACTACCACTGCCTTGCCCTCTGGAACCTCCAAGGTTCGTACCTCTTGAGATCGGCCCTCTAGGTCCACTACCGCCAGGTACTCCAGAAAATAGTCCGCTAGGTCCCACCAGACTGCCTTGACTACCAAGGATGGTTGAGTCCGACCCGAATAGATTGCTTCTACTACCATGCCCCTATGTCCTCCCGACACCTTCAACTACACCAGTATCTCCTACTTCTCTGGTCTCAGTTTCAGTCTCCTTCTCCTTCTTGGTCTCATCCTCTCGTCTGAAAGGTGTGTACGGTTCTACCGTACTCCTGTCACCAATTTCTTCTGATACGAGGGAAAGGTCCCCCATTTTCTTCCATGTGGTTTCAATTAAATTGAGACTTGGCCCTTGCCATTTTTGTGGTTCCTTCCACTCAATTCCTCTGCAATATCCCCTTTAACCGTCTCCTACGTTTGGCTTGTTGTTTGACAATCAATGCTCGTTGGGCTGCTTCAACCGCTTCCACATATTCCTTTTTACTTTTGTCCTTATTTAATAGATTGGGCATCAATTCTAATTCCACCTCATGAAACAAAATATCACATTTAAAACAAGAACACCTTCTTATTAATTCATTCTCTTGTATACAATGTATGTTAACATAATTCCTATGACCATGACAATGTTCTTCTTTATTTCTCCATTTGTAGTTCAGGGATTGTTTGTCCTTCGTTGGGTTTCATCATGCTCCTCTTCCTCTCGTAGACACCTCTCCTCGTATTGCCGCAAGATCTGTTGATGGCGGTTTTCGTGATAGGTTTCCTCTCGACAATTCTGGAGAGCAAGAAATGCTTGAGCCAACAAATTGGGAAGGTTGGTCATCAACTGGTTCACTGCAGGGCTCACTGATAGGGAAGACCACATAGCACTTTTAGGCATGTCTTCTTGTGTGGCTACCCTGCGTATGTGGGTTTCAATTGCTACATGAAGGATGCACCAGAAGTCCACCATTAGTGTTCTCTCTTTGTCGAACAATTCTTTCAGCTCTTCTCCCTCAGGGGTGCTTGTCCCTTCATCCATGGGTTGGCCCATTATCATCATGCCATACGGGTTACTACCATTCCTAGGTTTGAAATCAGCAATGACGCCAAATTTTTTCCTCACTGGGTAAATAGAAGGAATACATAAGTAATGCAAAAATGAACAATGCAAGTACAAGATGAATACGAGAATAAGCTTTCCATTAATAACTCAGAATGTACCCAAAGTTCATAGTATTTTATCTGACGTAAAACATCACATGCCCCCTTCAATACTCGCAGGCAGTACAATATATAACAGCCGAAGGGATGCGACACAACCATCATGACTCCAACTACCTACCTGTTGGCTAACTAACTACTAACAAATAATATTACTACCAAAACATAAGATATACATATTTCCTGACAATAGTTTTCTCATGGATTTATCCCTCTTCAAGACGAATGGTCCTATCCAAAACTGGGAAACAACCTTTCAAAACGAGGATAAACTATCCTTGGAGGGTAGTTTCCTATCTATTGAAGGAGGAATATCAAAGGAAAAAAGCTTTTTTTGCAAGCTTTAGTTGGCTAGGTGAGCCTTTATTGACTTCCTTACTTTTCTTTGAGGGGTTCTGGGTGGAAGGAATGTGTCATTTAACAATGAGGTTTCCATACCTAAAGCAATTTTGGTAGAAGAACCCTGTATTCTCATACACAACAGGTTAATATATTTTCCCACACTTAGAGTTAAGAATAACACTTTGAGATAGAAGATTACTAACTTTGACATTGATATAGATTCTAGCAAAAATGAGGTTGAATTTTTGAAGAGTGACTACATCAATAGTAATTAGCATTTGGAATGAATCGAGAATACTTTTCAAATTGTTGGGACTTTAGTATTCTAGGAGAAGTTCTAGTAAACGAACCTAAGTACAGGCTATCCTACCCATGTCCATTTTTGAGTAAAACCCAAGCTTCCATTTACAAAGAGAGACACCATTATAGTTTCTCTTATCAAAAATCCAGGGGTCCTCTAAGAGGACTATAATCTTATCTTCTTTTATAGAAAGTCTAAAGAGAAACAACCCTTTCGCCATAGCACTAAATAGTATACTACACTTTAATTCCTCAGCATTAGAAGCCCATTGATGAACAATAGCTACATTATGTCTAAAAGTATAGAACTTACCTATTAAAGTTATAGACAAAACCATAGTAACCTTATTCAAAAAAGTATCCGAAAAATAAATCTCAATGTTGTGTTCAAGCACTTTAACTCAAGAAGAGGCAAGGCTATTGAAATAACAAGTACTTCTACTAATAATTTTAATCATCCAAGTAGTGGGAGATACTCCTCTAAATAAATTACTCTTCTTTCAAAAGATCCTAATTCTCTTTTTGATAGATGTCAGTCAATTTTGTAGACAAGATAGAGTTAGCCTTATCTCCAACACAAGCATTGTTAGAAGAGCTTATATTCTTTCCTTCTATGATAGCACAATATTTGGAGTCAAGATGAATTTCTTGGGGCATTGGCAACCCCCCCACCACTCCTCAATGCCATTTCACACAAGTACCAAAAATTTAAAAATTTGCATGCACAATGTTGAATAGCCTACTCATATGCTAATGTTATAAAGATACATATGGTTTCATGGATTATGGATTGTCTATTTATCCACTTCAAGTCAAGCTTATAGATGGAGAGGATGTGATTCCTTCAACATAGATGGAGAGGATGTGATTCCTTCAACATACAGATTCATTTTAACTTTCCCATATGTTACTAGATCTTGGATGTATCTCTAAATAATTCATGGAATATCAATACATTAAATTTAAAAAATTAAATTTACAGATCTTAACCACTATTATAAATTAAATATTTGAATATATGATATTATATATCATTATTCAAACATTTAAAAACTAATTGTGCTTAAATGTTTATTGGTTCTTGCCAAGGTAGAACTACTGCATTCATCTAATTTTATTTTTCAATTAGTTCAACCAATCAACATTTGGAATTACAATTTTTGAACAAAAACTCTACAGTTCATATTTTATTTTATATTTTATATAATAAAAATATCATTTGTATTTATTTCTATTGGCTCATATAAAAAGAGTGGGCAATTTGAAATTTTCTATGTAGAATAATATGTTTATCTTTTCTACTAATTATTTAAATGACATTGTTATTATTACATTGTACAAATCAATCAATTTATTAAATAAAATAGAAGAATTTACGAACAATCTCCATACAAAAAACATATATTAATAAGAGAGAATTTATTTGTGAAAATTTGTATTGGACTACAATTTACAAACTCTACAACATAGTATTATATTTAGTTTCCCTCCAATGTGAATCAAGTAATCCATGGTTTTTCTTGTTTATCAATTATGTCTGCATTTCCATATTGATCTGTTATTAGTATAATTTGTGACTCATTAATGTATGGGCACATGAGCACTAGGGGAGAGGGACCAATAGGTAATAGGGGTACCAATACATGCTATAATACTTGGATAAAATGAGACCAATAGTGGTGGCCTAAAAATGTCATGTCAATGCTTATCCCCAAAAAAGTACCTCTAAAATTAAAAAATACCCAATCATGTGATGACACATTAGTGCACAAGTAAACATGACTTAGTGCACACTTATGGGTCTTATCACAATTTAGGACCTTTTTGGACACTTTCACAAAAATGCATGTTGATGTGGCATTATATTTGATCATGTGG
Source organism: Cryptomeria japonica (assembly GCF_030272615.1). NCBI lineage: Eukaryota > Viridiplantae > Streptophyta > Pinopsida > Cupressales > Cupressaceae > Cryptomeria > Cryptomeria japonica. Next base: position 992,078,602 of record NC_081407.1, on the reverse strand, counting down.
ACTTGAAATGAAATCTTTAAGTAAGGGACTTGACAAGTAAGTTGTTGTATAAAATTCTGTTTTTTAAATGTCCACATAATATTTTGAGAAGCATGAATTTAGGGTGAACATGTATAGGGTCCTCTCCCCTATCATGTCAGGCTTTCTCTTAAACCTGACATCTTTAATATTAAGTGGAAACATTTCTAATATAATATATGTTGATTATAAAATTTTAAGATATAATTTCAAAATCTTTATAATTAAAAGTGATTTGTTAGTATATCTTTTTATTTTAAGAGGTGGCTATCTATTTTTAAAGAGTAATCTCAGATTTTTATTCTTAAAAAATACATGTATTTTATTATTTATTTTGACATGTGAAATGTAAAATTGAAAGGAAAAAAACATTTAAATTGTAAAAGAAATTGGTAAGGATTTAACATTAGGTATTTAAAAATTTATTAAATTTTATTATTAATTTATTTTTTATAATTGTAAAATATTTTTCTTTTATCGTATTTTGTATAGTTTGATATAGACAAACATAAATTAAAAAATATATTACAATTTTAAAAAATATTTCTATAAATAGATACTTTTCAATAAAATTTTGTAAATTTAAAATATTTTATAAATTAATTTTATTTATAATTATAAATTATTTATTCTAAAAGATTTAAAGAATAAAAAAAATAAAAAGTTATTATCTATCAAATAACTTACTAAATTGAAAAATATATCTAATTAGTTTTCTTTGTTCTTTATTATAGATTCATAGGAGTTAGAAATTAGCAACACAAAGAACTTGATAAAAGGGATTGGGTTCAGAATTGTTCTCGTCTACCATGTGGAATTGACATTTACTTTGTCTTGCACTATGAGTTCCCACAATAATATTGACAAATTGGATACATAATATATTTCTATACCTTCTTTTAATATTTGTATTTGAAATATTTTGAACATTTATGTGGAAGTTAGAAATAAAATATTATATCAAAGTAATCATTGTAATTGGCTGATAGGATTCTTATGTGAACTTTTGTGCCTAACAAATTGTCTCACACCAAGAAAAGACTTTTATAATAATCTCACATAATAATGAATGAAACCTAATATTATTTTATATTATGTTTTACAATATGACTTGATGCTCTGCAAAATGGACAAGTGTTAAAGTAAAGCCCGTGGTCGTATAACACACAAAAACAACAACAAACAAGGATCAAAGTTAGTGTTATTCAACCAAAAACTAATCTAAGTAGGCATATCAAAAGAGACACTAAAAACATGCTAAAGTATTTAACTAGGGAAACAAATATCACAAGGCATCTCCAAATGTCTTCTAACATGCTCTTAGCTCCTTCTTCTTTGTTCCTCTCCTCTCCAAGTTCCAAATTAGTGTAGCTCTCAACAACGTTTTGCACTATGGATGTTTATGGAGGTTCAAGATTGAAATGTTTTAACTATGCTATGCAAGTGTAAAACAAACTTAATTAGACATCGTATGAAAATGAACTATGATTTATTTTAGTCCAAAATGACAATATATGTGATTTATGCTAAATGCTCTCTAAAATTCACTATAGATTAAATGCATACAAGTTTTTAGGGTCTAGATTATGAAGAAATGGGCTCTATTTATAGGAAAAATGGAGCAATGGATGGTTGAGATTGAGTAATCTTAACAAGGGTCAGAATTGAATGATATTCAATCCATGTGAGGGCTTTCAATCCAATCCCAGGATGACAAGTGTCAACATGAGAGGGGGTTGAGAGGAGAGGGAATGAGCATTAAATGCTTGACATGATCTGAGGGTTAACTAGGGAGTTAAGGTCAAGGTTGGGTTGAGTGAATAAATTCTTTATTCAAAGAATAAAGCTTTTATCCAATGGACAAACTCTTGTGCAAAGGTTAAAGAGATAACCACGGTCAAAGCAATAAATGCTTGAGGAGACACATGGGTCACATGAGGGTTGAGTTAAAGGTTAAAGTCCTTGACCATGGGGCAAGTGGAATTAACCATAAATGGTCATGTAAGAGCCATTAGTGGTTTGGAAGAGTTTGGAGGTTAAATTGTTGAACACACAAAGTATTTAATGCTTTTCAAAGACTTTGAAGTCTTTGAGAAGTGACTCCAAGTTGCTTAGGAATATGACAATAATTAGGGGATGGATTAAGTTAATTAGGAAGGGTTTAGAAGAATCTAGAAGGGGGTTTAGGAATGCAAGTGGGTTTGGTGGGTAAGGGAAAATAGGATTTTATTAAAATAAAAATTCATTTATTTCAATTTGTGGTTGCAACTTGCATTTGTAGGAAAATGCAAGTGGGGGGGAATAAATGATTTTAAAAAATATTTTATTTAATTTATTTAAAAAAGGAAAAGGGGTTAAATGAAATAAATATGATTTATTCATTTAATTGATTATGAATTTGGTTTAATGAATTAATTAAAATAAATTGAATAATTTATTTAATTAATAGGAGAATGTTTGAAGATGAATTAATTAAATATTAATTTAATTAACTAATGGCTAGTGGGTTTTTAATCAAATAAATAGCAAATATGTATTTAATTAAAATGGACAGATTTATGTGACTACATTTACCCCTCTTTGAGACGGTGCGGTTTATCACGTTGTTTCAAAGAAAGAGAAATAGGTGTGAAGAAATATGCCCCATAAAATGTTAATTTAATGGGTGGTATGCCCCCTCGAGAGATGGGCCGAAAAATTTCAAAAATTTAGGCAATCTCTCGAAAAAGAATTAAAATTGGCAGGGTGGTAGACGAGAAGTTGTTAGCAATACTGGTGAAAAATAGAAGAAATCGGAGATAAAATGAAGAAATGGGAGGCTCAGGAAGTTCACGAGGGCCGTGGCAGTGAGTGGGGGAAAATTAGGGTTACGACGAAGGGTTTATATGGGGAGAAAGGGGTGAAAACAAGCTCATTTGCATTCATGACCATAGTGAAATCTAAGCTTTGGTTTTGACTTTTTGGAAGAGCAAAGAGCAGTCAAGATGTCGGTTCCCATAACAGAGCACCAATTAGAGAGAGTCTGTCAATTCCAGTGGCCACACACTACGAACTAGCGATATGTGAATTTTAATTTTTTATTTTCATGCATTTTTTATGGGTTTTTAGCTAGGTCCAAGTTGAGTCAAGACAATAGCGCTAAAACTGTGTTTTAGAGCTGTTGTCAACTAAATTAGTGCTATTGTATAGTGGTTTTAGTGCTTTTGTCAATAGTTGTGTTGTTGTATAGTTGTTTTAATGATGTTGGGTGGTCAATTGAGCGCTTTTGTTGCGAGGTAGCGCTTGTGTGTAGTTAGAATAGCACTTTTGCTTTGTTAGCGCTATTGAGTAGTTGAATTAGCAATGTTGAGGTGAAGTAGCGCTATGGTATAGTCAGTGTAGCTCACTATTAATGTTTTAGTACTAGTGGATAGTTGAGTTAGCGCTTTGGTCAATCTTGTAGCATTGTTGAATGCAGAATAACGCTTTTGTTAGGAAAAACTAAAATGCCCCAGTGTGTGTGAACAAGAATCTCTGGATGCCAATGATAGATGGATGTAGATGTGAGGTGAGAGTTGTTTTGAACCATAGAAGCCCTAATGAGACTTAGATCATTAGGATAAATGCTTGTTGAAGTCTAGGTATACCATGTTTCCTTACCTGTTGAGACCCAAAGATACTTGATCAAAGTATCTGCTGATAGTCTAGGTTTAAACTTAAGAAAGTTTGAAACAAAATAACTGATGATGATGGTTAATGCACGTGTGCAGGAGGATCTATGTGTCTTATAGATGCGCGAGAGGCATCCCACCACACAGGGGTTGCGCGATCATTTGACTGAGGTCGAGGTGGATTGTATTGTAGCGACCGACCTATATGACGTCATGTATATGCCCATAATTCAGACGAATCGCGGGTTGATCACAACATTGGTAGAGCGATGGCATAGTGAGACATGCTCATTTCACTTAGCACAAGGAGAGATGACAGTGACTCTTGAGGATGTATGGCGCATCTTGCACATTCCCATCTGAAGAGAGCTAGTGAGCTATGACCAAGCGTGGGCGACCGTAGCAGTGTAGAGATTTTTTGAGGAGGATGTCTATATTGATGATGGATCAATAGCCTGGGAGGACATAGCCACGTTGTGTGATCCATTACTAGTAGTGCTATCAGGGATTGTTGGGGCACTGCTATGCCCAGATAGATGATCACATGGACTGGTCGTTGGTTGGGGTCAGGTGATTGAGCAGATGATTACAAAGGGGACCCGGTTTGCATGGGGACCATGTGTGCTATCGCACTTATTTCGAGAGTTGCATGAGGTAGCATATTGAGGAGTGAGCTCATTAGGAGTAGGGATCATGTTGTTACATATTTGGGCCTGGGAGCACTTACCAGTTACCCGATCAGTCAATCTGAGATTCCGAGTAGTGGATCAGCCATATGTATATATGTATGGTGGTATGATGAGTCAACCCCACTTGGGGAAGTTAGAGTGGTGACGGAGGGCAATGGATGACTTGGATACAGTGATCTGGAGGCCATATATTGAGTGTGATCCATGGGAGGATGATGCAGATGCATTGTGGTATGTTTTTATGACTGGATTCCTCATTTGTAGGTCAACCTACAATGTGGAGAGATAGTTGCCAGGAAGAGTGTTGAGACAGTTTGGGCGGCGACAGGGGTTACCTACTGGTTCAGGAGAGTATGCCAGGGTGGTACGAGAGAGGTATTTTTGGGGACCAGTGTTACCCTATAATCATGTGCTAGCAGAGTTCCGCACATTGCACGCGAGACCATGGTAGATGAGGTCGGGGGTAGTAGATGTTGGGGTGTTAGAGGAGTATACATAGTACATCACAGCACATCCAATTCATCGGATATCAGATCCGGTAGAGCCGATCCCAAATTTTGAGGAGGATAGGGGATGGAGACGGAGGAGGAGAGGAGGGCATGGAGGAATAGGTGGACAAGGGAGAGGGGATGGTGGTGGTGGTGATGGAGGAGGTGGTGATGGAGGAGGAGGAGGAGGAGGAGGAGGTGGGGGTTTTGGAGGAGGTGGCGGTGGTGGGCAATTATAGGGGAGAGGGAGAGGTGGGAAGCCACTGCGGCTATCTCAGGGGCCTTTGATGTAGGGAGGCATGAGGTTAGGTGGTAGGGATGCAGGTGAGGGACAAGCACCTATGGAGATAGAGGAGGGAGCCATGGGAGAGGGAGCCACTGGGGAGGCACCTATGGATATGGGGGAGGGAGCTACAGGTGGAGATCTGTAGGATCATATGATAGGATATTTGCTCACTCAAGAAGAAGCCAAACTCCCCTCTGACTTTGATCTTGCCCAATTAAGACAAGCATCAGAATGACAAAGTCGCCATGAAGAAGAAAGAGGTAGAGATCCCATCAGATATAGCATTCCTCGAGGTAACCCACCACCTCCTCCTCCAAATGAAATGGAGATGTTGTGGCAAAAAGTTGAAAATATCGCCCAACAACTTCATAGTGGTGTAAAGACTAACCAATTCTCACTCAACGACATCTGTCCTTATCCCTTTGATTGAAATCTTTATATCCCACCCTTTCCACGGGGATTTGAAACACCCAAATTCGAAAAATATAGAGGAAAGGGAGATCCTTGCGATCATGTCAGAGAATTCCATTCAGCTTGCCTCGAAGTGGCATATGAGGACACATACCTAATGCGACTTTTTCCCCAAAGCTTGGGAGGAACAACCACATCATGGTTTTCTTGGCTACCAGGTGGCATTAGGACCTTTGAAGAACTAATTCAGAAGTTCTTGGCACATTACTCTCATAACATTGAACGCAACATCACCATGGCTGATCTATGCAACACTAAACAAAAACCAGGTGAACTATTCTCAGTATTCTTGCAATGATGACATCAAATGTCTAGCAGACATTCTCTTCAGTTTCCTGAACGAGAACTAGTGGAAATATTCATTTCCAACTTAAACGAAGAAATGGAGTTTCACCTGGATGTCAAGGACACATTAATGACATGATCACTAAGGGCTTGAAATGTGAGCGGGCCCTCATCAAGAAAGGACTTATCAAAATCTATAATGAACCAAAGGATGGTCCTCACCCACGCTTCAATAGTGACAAACCAAGCTTCTGGAACAAAAACAAGAATATCGTCAACGATGGGGTTGTGGATGCCAAAACTATCAAAAGTGCACAACCTGTGGTTTGATTTGCAGGACAGAATCCCCCACCTCAGACTAACACAATTGTTCCTTCAAATCAAGGTCGCATCACATCTCACGATGAACCTAGACCTCGTCAACAAAAACAAAAATGAACATACAGTCCCTTAGGGGAACCCATCGAGACAGTGTTGCGACAACTGGTTTCTCAAAATTTGGTAACTCTACCTAAAAAATCAAACTATGAACCTCAGGTCAAACCTGCATGGTGGAGGGATACTGAACATTGTGATTTCCATCAAGGGAGAGGACACAAGACAAGTAATTGTCACAGATTGAAAGATCTTATTCAGGATCTTATTGACCAAGATGAAATTGAAATCGAAGGGCATGACCCAAAAACAACAAACAATGATCATCTGATGTTCAAAAATCCGCTTCCATCACAAGATCAAAGGGGTCTTTCCACTTCCAGGAGAGGCACTGATACCACTGATTATACGTAGGTTGTGTATAATTGTAAAGCGGAAAATCGCGGTCGAACCCTAGTTGTTCTCCCCTCTTCCGACTCCAAGGAGAGAGAAGGGAGGTTCGCTAGGATTCGATGGGTTTTCACTTAAGGGGAAGACTTTACATTCAAAAGAGGGGTTGAAACTCATAAGATTCAATCCCACACAATGTAAGATTGGATGCTAAATGAATTTCAAGGGTTAGGAAAGCAAGGCTACCCTCTTTTGTAAAGAATGTTGATTAAGGGAATTAAGCTAAGAATGCATAGAAAGTCATAAAGATTCGCTTATAAACTGAGTTCGGGTTATAGGATGAAGCTGCGGACCTGGAATTAGCAGTAAAATGTCGATACGGCGCTGTCCTGCAAATTTGAGCAAAAGTTGTCGGGACGATGGTGCCCGGCGCCACGGTCCTCCGAAAAATCCGTCAAACGAAGGGGGATCGGTTCGTCTCTGCACAAGGATTCCAGATCTTCAATCTCAGCCGCATACCTGCAACTTACACACAGAAAAGCGAAGACGATGGGGGGTTAGAGATTAGGGGTTTGCCTTTAGGTCAAACCCCGGTTTTGGAATTAACCAAGAAATGAGCAAGTGCTGTAAATGTAAATGACTGTAATGTAAAACAAGTACTAATACCTTGTTCTAAGGATGTTTGTATCCTTCTGTGCAAAGGTTTAGATGTTGTATGTTGTAGTATGTAGCATGTAATAAGTGATCTCCTCTTCAATGGTTGAATCCTTGACTTGAATGCAACACTTAGCCTTGAATGGAGACTTGGAATGATCAATTGCTTAAATGCTTGAATGCTTGAGTATAGTTTCCACGCTTTTTCCGTCATGTATGTGTTATCTCCTCCCTCTCAAATGAGAGAGAAAAATGTAGTTTATATACTTGTCAATTAGGGCTGATAGACTGATTTTCCCGACCTTAGGCCGACCAGGGAAGTATATTTCCAAATTGCAATCAAAAAGACCCGATATCACTTAGGAAACCGGGCCCAAAATAGGACCCAGGGACCAGGGCACTGGGCACCCTGGTCCTGAGGGACCAGGGCGCTGGGCGCTCTGGTCCCACCTCCGGGATAGCGGGGTGCAAGGAGGTTTAGGCCAAGGTGCTTGAAAAATGCAGTTTTTGGTGTCGTGAGCAAGTTTTGGGGTCTCCATTCAGGTTGCGTGTTGCGTTGCCATCGTGAAGACCGAAATGCAGTCGAAATTGCAAGTGTCGCAATTTTAGGACGCTACATTTAGCCCCCACTTTAGCGGGAGTATGTATGCTCATACTTCCGGTAAAGTACAAGGAAACAACATTGAAAGACTTTCACCATGTCAAGGAGGCAAGACACACCAAGCCCCCAGTGGACTAAGGATCTTACGACTTCGATTGACAAAGTAAAAGGGAAGATCACGAGGAAGAACCATGACTGTCAATAGTAAGGTTCCCTCATTATGAGTCATGTAAGAGAAATACCGAAAATTTTCAAGGCAAAGCTGAGTTCTCCAAGAAATTTTCATGTATCGTGAAGGGATAGACAGGGTGTATGCCCCCCTACGTTAAAGCGATCGCACGCGCCTCAACAGGGGTGATTGTTTTAACGTAGTGATACACATCAGAAATGAGAAAGGAAAGGAGCACGTTATCGCAAAGATTTAGCCCCCAAGTGTGAGATAAACCCAAGGATAATAGACACAAAACACAAAACACGAGGTGACTTCGCTTTCCTCGGGGTCAGTATGCTGTATGATAAGTCATGTATATATCATATGTATGTATGCATAATTGTTCTTCATTCCCCAATCAAGGAAGGTCACCTAGAAGAAGGGAACACATGTGTCTTTTGAGTCAACATGAGAGAGACCAAAGAGATCTCAATGCTTTGCATCGTCCTCAAGTAGACAACACTAAGGACGACAAATAGAAGAATGAGAATAACATATAGAAGAAGTAACAAAAGGGAGGGGGAGAGAATCTGCTATGCTAATGTAACTAGTCTAGCACGTCATCTACCCCCCGATCTTGCTGATCAATGTTTCGGGAAGGCAGGGAACACGCTAGAGGAGGAACATCCAACACAGCAGATGGAGCTATCACAAGATCCAAACAAGGGCTATGTTCATGTTCCGAGCCACGTTGTTCTTGTCTAGGAGCTAGGATAAGTGCTTTTGAAAATTCATTAGATAAATGGTTGTCAACATCAACAAGTTCATATTCACTATCAGAAGCAAGAGGAGTAACATGTTCATCATGAATAACATTTTCATCTATATCATCATCAAGATTTATAAAAATAGGATCTTTAACTCGCACAGGATCAAGATCATCATGCATCTTATGTTTAGGAGATTTAGGCTCAATGTCCGGCTGAGGAGAAAATGGAATAATGCTTGTTGAAGGTGTTTTTGGAGATTGTAAAGTTTGAGAAGTGGTTGCTTGAGCCCTAAGACGACGTTTTCGTCGGCGTTCACGTGCAGAACGATACGTCTAGTCTTAGTAGGAAGTGTAGAAGATAGAGGAGGAGGAATGTTCTCATCCTTATCACTTGGGTGTTTAGGTTGTGGTCTCTTAGGCTGAATAATAGGAGAAGAAGAATGTCTCTTTTCTCTATAAAAGGCAGGAGGAGGAACTGCTCCATATAAAGGAGGAATTTTTGGTTTAGGGAGAAGACCAAGTCCATCATGATGAGGAGGTATAGATCTACTCTTAGAAGATTTATTAGGCATAGACATAGTCACATCCATGGGGACGGATTGGGAATCTTCTTGAGGAAAGACATTAGTTTTATCTTTCAAAGGAAGAATTTCCTTCTCAAGAATGATAGGAATGTCAAGTTTAGGTGTTCTAGGTTCACTTAGAGATAAGATCATATCTGTTTTCCACTTTTGATAAGATTTAAAAAGATGATCACTTCGCGGAGGAAGAGATTGGAATTGTTTAGGCCAAAAGTAATCAATAAGAACGCTAGAAGTTCTTTCAGCTGGTTTAAAGAGACTATGATTGATAGTAACAACTTCACCATTATGGGGAAATTTCAAACACTTATGTATAGGAGAAGCAATAGCCTTCATGGAAGATAGCCAAGGATAGCCAAGCTTCACACGAAATTGTTCGGAAGAAGGAATAATAGCAAAGTTCACATCAAGAGATTTATTATGGACCTCAATAGGCAATGTAATAGAACCAATTGCAGGAGAAGAAAATGCATCAAATAGTTTCACAATCACATATGTTTTGTCATAGATCACTTGATTCAATTGCAAAGTAAAAAGAAATTCTTCAGTAATAACATTAACCATGCACGAAGGATCAACAAGCACTCCACGGCAAGGTGTATTTTTTACTTTTGCAACTATGTATAAAGGACCATCAGGTGCTCTAATGGTTTCACTAGAATCAAATGTGATGGAAGGTTCTTTAGGGATTTCTTGCTGCTCTACAAAGTTAATCACATTCGGAGTCATAGACACAAGACCATCAGATGAAAGAGAGGAATCATTAGCCTCAATTGCATTAGAGGTATGAGAAGGCAATGGATCAGTGAAAATCTGAAAATTTTGGTTAGGAGGAGCTACAGATGTGTTGCCTTTATCATTCACTCCAGAAACAGAGATAGTATTATTATCAATCAAATCCTGAATTTTACCCTTTAAAGAAAAACATTTTTCAGTATCATGACTAGGCTGACGATGAAAATGACAAAAAGCTTTGTGATCAAAATAAGGTGAAGTAATCTTTGCAGGATCAATTTGTCGTACAGGAGGAAGAGTAAGCACATTTTGTCCCAATAACTTATTCATAATATCATGCAATGATTCATTCAAAGGAGTATACTTTCTTTCTTTCCTGAAAAATTTAGAAATAGGAGGCACACCTGATGCTGCATTCACATTGTTGTTGATGATGTTTTCATTGAATTTGATGGAATCTCTATTCGGTTTAATCTTCCCAAATGGTTGTTGACTGCTATCACCCTTATCACTCGGAGCCATAGGATGTGATTGTTCCATTTGACTCACAGTCAGTTGATAATTGTGAAGAGTGGCACACAACTGTTGGAAAGAAGTAAACTCAGAAAACAGAAGTTTGTCTCGAATATCTTTTTGCAAATTAGAAATAAAGATTCTTTGAATATCATTATCAAGCACTGGAAAAGAAATTTGAGCATACAAATGCTTATATCTACCAATAAAATCAGTCACTTTTTCTTTAACACCTTGTTTACAATGCATTAAATCAATCAAAGTAACTTTAGGACTTATATTGTTTTGAAATTGTTGAATGAAAGCATTTGCAAGTTGTTTGAAAGAAGTAATAGAATAAGAAGGCAACGAGCAATACCATTGTAGGGCTTTGTCTCTTAATGTTCTAGTGAACAGTTTTGCAAGCAACCTTGAGTCATAAGCAAAATTAGTACAAATTGTTTGAAAAGTCTTAACATGTGTTAGAGGATCTCCTTTACCATTATAAAGCTCCAAATGCGGGATTTCAACATGTTTAGGAGGAATAGCTCGAACAATATCAAGAGAAAGTGGGCTCGCAACATCAAATGTGGGCACACTAAAATTAGATTGATTCATAGAGGCAATTTGTTGCTGTAAAGAAGAGACAGTTTGTGCAAGATTGTTAATGGTCGCTTCAGTCGAAGAGTTCATATTAGGTGTGTTAGATTGAGATGGAGGTGTGATGTTATTGAAAGAAGGTAAAGAGTAAGGTGGTGGGACCCTATGATAGTCAACCATAGGGGATGATTGGATAGGAGGAACACTACAAGGAGGAATGGAATGGTTAAATGAATTGCCCCCTTGCGTCATGTTCATTTGTGAAGATGTAATAGGAACATTCATTGAAGGAATGTACGAAGAAGTTGGATTGAATGAAGGAAGAGGATTAATTGAAGAAGGGGGAGGATTGCCCCCATGACTAGTGATCACAGGAGGAATGTCTTGTATAGAGGTAGCCATGATGTTTGATGTAAAGGTAGGTATACTAGCAATAGGAGTGGTCAAAGGAATAGAATGATTGACTTGTGTAGGAGGTTGTGTATAACCTAAAGATTCAGCACAACTCTTCATAGGAATCACATTCGAATCCACAATGTGTGCAATACCACGCAAAACATCAATTCCATTCTTATCACTTTGAAGCATGCGTTTTAGACCCTCAATTAAAGGAAGAGCTTGACTATCGGGATACTCATGAAACATCCATTGGTGAAAATCGTCAAATTGGTTATCCAATTTGGAAAGTTGTTCAACGGAAACTTCATGGGGAGCTTCTTCATCATTAGGAGGATTAGAGGAATTACCCATATCCTTGTTAAAAAGGTTACTCAAATTAGGTTCCATCTCCTCGGTAGTTAAACCTCGGAAGGACTTAATTCTACGGCTTCGTCTAACAGGAATAGTGTAAGTAGGGCTTACTGTTGTAAAACTCATGCACTAGAGAGAGAGAAAAGATTTTGGTCTTAGAGGTAGCAATTTTCAGTAAAACCAGCCAATCTTCCAGATTTAAGCTGTTAAATGCAATCACAATAGTCTCCCAAAATTTCGGAAAAAATGTCCAGGACCGTGGCGCTCGGAGTGCAACACGGTCCTTGCAACTTTTTTCGAAATTTGCAGGGATGAAAGGTATGATGATTTTAGAGCTAATCTGAAAAAATTGAGGGATTTTACGATCTGTAGATAGGCCAAATTAAAGTTGCAATCTCAAAATTGAACCCTATCAAGATTGTCAAAAAATGCAAAATTTTGAGTTTTGAAAAAGAGAGGGAAACTGAAATTTTGAATCTTATGATTTTAGAGGGAATGTCAAAAGCAATGCAAATTTTGAAAATTAAAAATTGACTCAATTTCACGCAAAATTCAATTTTGAAAGCGGAAATCAAAGTTGTTGTAATTAAGCACTTAATTTCAAAAGTCATAAATTGCAAGAATTTGAATAAAGCACTGAAATTTCGACTGAATGTAGACACACTTTTCAGATTTAGGACAGTAAGAACACAATTTTGACACAAAATTTCAATTTCAACAATTTTTGAATGATTAGAAGCCTTAGACCAAGCAATCGCAAGACCAACTTTGACTGTAATTTTGAAAGTGTTATAATTGACAAAATCAGCCAAAATTCTGGATTTTAGCAGGAAAATACAGCAAGATCTCGCTCCCGAAATTTTGGAAAAAATGTCGGGGACGATGGCGCTCGGAGTGCAACACGGTCCTCGCAACTTTTTCCAAATTTTCAGGGATGAAAGATATTGTGATTTTATTGCGGAATCCAAAGTTACAGCTGATTTGGAGATGCTTTGATCAGTGAAATTGTCGGACAAAGGTTGAATCAAGAAGGTTTCAAAAATTAGGGTTTTGACACTTAACCACTTAATTTTCAAAATTAAAGCATAGATATGAATTGATAATTTATAATAGAAAAGCAGATCTGAAACAAGCATTAATAATTAAACATTTCGCAAGTTCAATGTTCAAAAAAAGAAAATTTAGGGTTTTTATGCAATTACCTCTAAAATTTTGCAAAAGATCAAACATGGAAATGTAATCAAGGAATCAATTTTTAGATCTAATCATGAATAATCAGAAAGGATGTTCACGTCGGGTTCACCAAAATGTAAAGCGGAAAATCGTGGTCGAACCCTAGTTGTTCTCCCCTCTTCCGACTCCGAGGAGAGAGAAGGGAGGTCTGCTAGGATTCAATAGGTTTTCACTTAAGGGGAAGACTTTACATTCAAAAGAGGGGTTGAAACTCATAAGATTCAATCCCACACAATGTAAGATTGGATGCTAAATGAATTTCAAGGGTTAGGAAAGCAAGGCTACCCTCTTTTGTAAAGAATGTTGATTAAGGGAATTAAGCTAAGAATGCATAGAAAGTCATAAAGATTCGCTTATAAACTGAGTTCGGGTTATAGGATGAAGCTGCGGACCTGGAATTAGCAGTAAAATGTCGATACGGCGCTGTCCTGCAAATTTGAGCAAAAGTTGTCGGGACGATGGCGCCCGGCACCACGGTCCTCCGAAAAATCCGTCAAACGAAGGGGGATCGGTTCGTCTCTGCACAAGGATTCTAGATCTTCAATCTCAGCCGCGTACCTGCAACTTACACACAGAAAAGCGAAGACGATGGGGGGTTAGAGATTAGGGGTTTGCCTTTAGGTCAAACCTCAGTTTTGGAATTAACCAATAAATGAGCAAGTGCTGTAAATGTAAATGACTATAATGTAAAACAAGTACTAATACCTTGTTCTAAGGATGTTTGTATCCTTATGTGCAAAGGTTTAGATGTTGTATGTTGTAGTATGTAGCATGTAATAAGTGATCTCCTCTTCAATGGTTGAATCCTTGACTTGAATGCAACACTTAGCCTTGAATGGAGACTTGGAATGATCAATTGCTTAAATGCTTGAATGCTTGAGTATAGTTTCCATGCTTTTTCCGTCATGTATGTGTTATCTCCTCCCTCTCAAATGAGAGAGAAAAATGTAGTTTATATACTTGTCAATTAGGGCTGATAGACTGATTTTCCCGACCTTAGGCCGACCAGGGAAGTATATTTCCAAATTGCAATCAAAAAGACCCGATATCACTTAGGAAACCGGGCCCAAAATAGGACCCAGGGACCAGGGCGCTGGGCGCCATGGTCCTGGAGGACCAGGGCGCTGGGCGCCATGGTCCTGGAGGACCAGGGCACTGGCGCCCTGGTCCTGAGGGACCAGGGCGCTGGGCGCTCTGGTCCCACCTCTGGGACAGCGGGGTGCAAGGAGGTTCAGGCCAAGGTGCTTGAAAAATGCAGTTTTTGGTGTCGTGAGCAAGTTTTGGGGTCTCCATTCAGGTTGCGTGTTGCGTCGCCATCGTGAAGACCGAAATGCAGTCGAAATTGCAAGTGTCGCAATTTTAGGACGCTACAATAATTATACTGTAAATCACTTGTATGATGCTAGTGAACAAATTGCAACTATAACCATAAAATATCCCAGCTCCAATTGCAATGTTGTTACACATCGCGGCAAGGTTACCATAAAAGTAGCTCCACAAGGCACCACCTCCATACCAAAGCATTACAATCTTGTGGAACAATTAGACAAAATGCCTGCACTTATATCCATTTTAGAGCTCTTGCGCCTATCTGCATCTCATAAAAAATCTTGGATCAAGCTCTCCAAGAGGCGTCAGTCCCTGCAAACCTGAATATAGACCAATTTCAAGCCATGGTTGGAAGTCTAAAGTCATCACCTTGTCTCACTTTTTTTGAAAGTGATAACTCTTCCTTCCAGCAGCCTCATAATGCTTCACTACACATTGAAGGCTTTATCAACCAACATAGGATCAAGCGAGTCTTGATCGACAATAGAGAAGGCTTAAATATTTGTACACTACAGTTGGTCACAGCATTGGGATATGCCATAGAATCAGTGGATCCCTGTAAGAAGATCACAATCAAAGCCTATGATGATGCAAAGCATTCATCCAAAGGAGTTGTGGTACTACCAATCCGAGTGGGCCCTGTGGTAAAGCATATCATCTGTCAGGTTCTGGACCTTCCCCTGCCATACAATCTATTGTTAGGAAGACCTTGGATACATGTCATGCAAGACGTTCCATCTACCTACCATCAATGTATCAAGTTCCCACATAACGGTGTAGAGATCACAATCCTGGGTGATGCAAATCCCTTTGCATATTGTCATAATATCAGTCATCAACCAGAGATTACTGTTCCTAACAATAGAGAAGCCATTTCCTCCATATCATATATAAGTCCAACCTCTCTTACTAGTTGAAACACCCCTATACCCTAGCAAGAAAAGATTAAGATGAAAATAGCAAAGGAAGGTCCTGGGGAATACAACTTAAGTCAACTCTTTTGTGTGGGACAAATGCCCACTTCTCCTAGAACACATGGTAAATCGCAACAGTTACTTCAGCAACCACTAATCATGCCAGCATGTGCTTTAACACCTTTCATCCTTGGAAAGAGTCAAGAAGAAGAAACCCAAGATGAGGACTTAGCAGAATGGATCTATAAAGATCCTATCACCACTGATATGCCGCAAGCTACACTTCCCACGGATCAGTATGGCAAAGGCCTCCTCATTATGCAGAGAATGGGTTATGATGGTCAGAGTGCTTTGGGATCTTGCAAACAAGGAAGACATGAACCACTGTTGCCAGAATTAAAGCCCAAAGGTAATACAGGCCTAGGCTTTGAAAAGGAAATCTTTCCTAAGCTCAGATTCAAAGGAAAACCCAGCAAACCACTATATCAGTCTATTACAAAGAGGACACCTTTCATTATCAAAGCAGCATCAAACACCATCACAACTGCCCCACAGAGGCTCAAAATCCCAACACAACCATCTACAATTCCAATCATCCCACCAATCAAACCAGTAATCCCATCAGTAGTAGCAATAACATCAATAGCACCATTAGCAGCAACAACTGTATCAGAACCCGCAGCAACATCTACAACACCAACAGTTCAAGCAGAAGAATCTAAGTCAACACTACCGATAC
Source organism: Cryptomeria japonica (assembly GCF_030272615.1). Taxonomy (NCBI): domain Eukaryota; kingdom Viridiplantae; phylum Streptophyta; class Pinopsida; order Cupressales; family Cupressaceae; genus Cryptomeria; species Cryptomeria japonica. The sequence goes on along the minus strand of NC_081407.1, from coordinate 992,062,402 downwards.
TCCTTGTATCAGATTCATTGATCCCTGTCATCCTTCCTATAGCACCGATCATTTCATCTACAAAGGTACATCAACCGATCACACCTACAGTGTTTAACTCAAAGGACATCCCAGTATGGTATAGTAATAGGATACTAGAAAGTGATTCAGAGACTGACTCACATGAATGGGAATTTGATTCTATACAGCTTAATACTTCAGATGAGGAAGACACATCATTACCTCCACCCCGCAAAGACATCCCTATTTATGGAGAAGCACAGATAAAGACTTCTTGGGTTCCTGAGCTAGAAGCTTCTTCCACAGACCCTACATCACATCCTATGCCTGATTCTGACAGAGAGAGTACCATCAATGACCTCTACCATTATGTCTTAACCCTCACTGATACATCTAACAAACTTAATCTAATCAATGAAGTAATGCCCATTATCCATCTCGAACTCATCGAATGGAACCAACCAAATCCCCCATGTCTTGACCTCTTCCAAAATGATGAGGCCATCATTGACTTTTTGGAGTTAAGGGATAACTTGCCAAGCGAGGATCACAAAGCTGGATTCGCCATAGAACTTAATAGCGTAGCATACTTCGAGGCGGATGCCAAACCTTTCAGCTGCAAAAATATAATGATAAACATGGATCTTCCAGTGAAAACCACACAATGGCACTGTTTGATCCCACAAAAGTAAAAAGAAAGAGAGAATCCAAGGGTGAAAACCTCTCTGAGGCACCTGAGGATGAAGGGTTTGACATTCTCCCTGCTAGTATACAACAGGAACGATCAACGATTCTCATCGAGGAAACCAAAGAATACAATGTGGGGACTCCTAAAACTCCTCACCTCATACATCTGGCATCTCTTCTCACTCCAGAGGAATAGCCTAAATTTGTAGAGTTCTTTCAAAAGTGTCGGGTCAACTTTGCATGGTCACATGTAGACATGCTTGGACTTGATCCCGATTTAGTCATGCATCACCTCACCGTAGCAGAAGGAGCCAAACTTGTTAAGCAGAAGCTTCGCAAGATGCATCCTCAGATTGCAGTACTAGTTAAAATAGAACTCAAGAAACTCCTAGATGTTGGTTTCATTAGACCAATTGATTATGCAGACTGGATCTCCAACATTGTTCCTGTCGTCAAACCAAAAGGGGGCATCAGCATTTGTACTGACTTCAGAGATCTGAATAAGGCATGCCCTAAGGATGACTTCCCCCTCCCAAATATCGACATCATAGTAGATCTGATAGCAGGACATGCCATGCTTTCACTCATGGATGGCTTTTCAGGATACAATCAGATAAAAATCGCACCAAAGGATCAACATAAGACAACCTTCACATGTCCATGGGGCACATATTGTTGGAATGTAATGCCTTTCAGTCTAAAGAATGCAGGAGCAACCTATCAATGAGAAATGACCACCATCTTCCATGACATGATGCATACTGTGATGGAAGATTATGTTGATGACTTACTAGCAAAATCACTCACCAGAGAAGGTCATCTCGACATATTAGATAAAATCTTTGATAGACTGGAACAATACCATGTTTGACTCAACCCAAAGAAATGTGTCTTTGGAATAACCTCCGGGAAGCTTCTAGGATACATTGTCTCAAGCAAAGGTATTGAGGTCGACCCAGCAAAGGTAAAAGCCATCATGGACATGCCACCACCAAAGAATATCAGTCAGCTAAGGACATTACAAGGATGGCTACAATCCATTTGAAGATTCATTGCACAGCTAGCAGATAAGTGTCACCCCTTTACACACCTACTACACAAGAACATCCGCTTTCAATGGGATGCCAGATGCCAGCAAGCATTCTAGATGCTCAAAGACTATCTCATGAATACACCATTGTTGATCCCACCAGATCCAAGTTGGCCTCTACTACTCTATATATCAGCAACAAGTACAGCATTGGGTGTACCATTGGCACAACATAATGTAGAAGGGAAAGAGTGTGTTGTTTACTACATCTCTCGTACACTGGTGGGCTATGAACTCAATTACACACCTATTAAGCGAGCTTGCTGAGCAGTAATCTTGGCAACAACTAAACTAAGGCACTATCTATTAACACACAAGGTACAACTCATCGCAAAGATTGATCCACTCAAGTACTTACTTAGCAAAGCAGCATTGACAAGCCGCTTGGCCAAATGGGTGATGATTCTAAGTGAATTTGACATCGAGTATGTAGACTGCAAAGCTATCAAAGGTCAAGTTATTGCATATTAGTTGGCTGAAGCACCACTCATAGGCGATCATCCTCTCATTTCCAATTTTCCAGATGAAGAGATATTCATGATCACAACAACACAACCATGGAAACTATACTTTGATGGTTCATACACTAGGCATGGCTTGGGGGCAGGCATTCTGTTTATCACACCTCAAGGTGACAGCATCCCGAAGTCTTATAGGCTCAGATTTCCATGCACCAACAACATAGCAGAGTATGAGGCCTTGATCACAGGACTTAGGCTAGCTGTACAATGGAAATTACAAGAACTACAAGTATATGGCGACTCACAACTGGTCATTCGACAAGCAACAGATGAATATTAGACCAAGGATGATAAACTTATGCCATACAAGCAAATGGTGGATAGTCTAAAGGCATCATTTACTACAATTACCTTTGAGCAGATACCAAGAGATTAGAATTGAGCTACTAATGATATGGCTACTATTGCATCTCTCCTAGATCTTCCACAGAATTCAACACGCTACGAGTTCTTGGTCGAACAGCTTTGGATTCCCGCTTATGATATCCCCAAATCCGAGATGATATGTCATCTTGTCGGTTTTGAATCCCCATGGTACGGTGATTTCTACACCTATCTCTGTGATCACACCTTTCCTCCTAACCAATCAAATAACCAACGTAAAACCTTCATTCGCCAAATTGCTCGATATACCATTATTGCCGAAACCCTATACCAACGCAGTCTTGATGGTACTCTCCTTCGATGTCTGGAACGGGATGAGATAACAAAGGCCTTGGAAGAAGTACATGAAGGAATTTGTGGAACTCATGCAAGCGGTCCGTCACTAGCCAAGAAACTCTTGCGCAATGGATACTATTGGCCATCTATGGAAAAATACTCCTACTACTTTGTCAGGAAGTGCAAGAAATGCCAAGTTCATGGAGACCTAATACATGCATCGGCACAAGAACTACAACCAATCACAACACCATGGCCTTTTTGTCAATGGGGTCTTGACCTTGTGGGTAAAATCCATCCATCTTCATCCAATAGCCATAAATTCATTATTACCACCACCGAATACTTCACGAAGTGGATCGAAGCTGTTCCACTTACCCAAGTTACCGACAAGCAGATTGCCTCATTCATCCTCAATTACATCATCTGCCAGTATGGTGTACCCATGTACATCATCACAGATAACGGTCTTCCTTTGAAGAATCAAGATGTCCGTGAACTCTGTGAGAAATTTCACATCCAACACAGCTTTTCCACTCCCTATTACCCACAAGGCAATGGTCAGGCCGAAGCATCAAACAAGAACATATTAAGAATCCTAAAGAAGACAATCAATGATGCCAGTCGTGATTGGCACGTTCAAATGAATCCAGCACTACGGGCATATCGAACTAGCATTCGAACCCCTACAGGCGCAACTCCATACTGATTGGTCTATGGTGTAGAATCTATTCTACCTATTGAGGTCAAGATACCATCTCTACGGGTTTACTTGCACAATCTCATCGATGATGAAGCATACAGAGTATCCCATCTTTAGGACTTACAACTACTTGATGAAAAGCAACAAGCTGCATACAATCACCTCAAAGCCTATCAACAACGCATGAGCAGAAGTTATAATCATCGAGTTAGGCCTCGTATATTCGAGGTAGGTGATCTTGTTCTTCGAGAAAATCCTTGTAACCAACCCAACCGAGATCATCAAGGAAAGTTTGAATCAAATTGGCTGGGTCCATATGTTGTCACTGCTATATTTGGGTCCAGGGCATATCAGTTGGCTACATTAGAAGGAGAACCACTAGCAGATCCGATCAATAGCATGCACCTCAAACGGTTTTACACCTAAAAGGCTGTACAGAGCATCAGGCTCCCATATATACTGGCAAAAATACCAAAAACATCTAGATAAATGACCTGAAGAAAATACAAAAACATCAAAAAGAGTAAAGAAAAATCATGCATCCAAACGGTGAACAAACACTCTGGTGGCACCTTGGGTAAGTGCGATGGTGAAAACCTAGAAAATAGGTGCCACTCGTAAAAAGCTATGGCTCCATTGTCTTTCAGACTTGTTGCAATCACATTCACTTCATGCATAATTCCATCCGTCCACAACCATGGCTTGTTATAAATCTGCAATCAAGAAAGTACTGCATGTGTCTTGCATCTCGCTTTTTCATAGCCATGTCTAAACTGGGGGCAATGCCTTAACCTTTTGAAGGAAGTGGATTCTACATTACTTGTGATTCATTGGTTCTTCATTCAAAACTATCTCACAAAATACTAGAAACATTGGAAACAACTATCTCACAAAAAACCAAAAACATTCAAAAACAAATCATCACACAATCCAAAAACATCAAAAAATCAAAACAAAAACATGTCCGCACATTGTACATACTCATCCAAGCAGATACCAAACAAACATTGAACAAAATACTCACACGATGATCACTTCTCAAAATTGACCAAAACAATCGACATCAATAATCAAACTGTCTTCAACAAGGATGCATCCTTCCTTACCAAAACAAAGACAAAATGACGTTTTCTTTGACAAGAAAAATGTGTTAAGCTATCAAATACTTGGTTAATTTGTGAGTAACTCATTCGTCTATCTGTATTAGGATCTTTCAACATTGTTTGTGTATCGTCTGCACATTATTCCGATGAAGTTCTGGGGCATGTACTAATGGTGTCTACATGGGAAGTTCACTAAGCTATGTGATCTTATGCAAAATGCAGTCATAGATCATTATGGCTTGCTGACTACAGCGTATACCTCAACCATATGAGCATGAACCATTACCAAAGATCCATATTCTTTATTCTTTATGAGCATACTGTTTGCTTACATGAACAATGCTCTTTCTTTGGTTCCTCCTACCTCATCCAAATTGGATAAAGGTTTTATCTCTTATTAACGTATGAACTTGTCTCAGGATATGATCAATTCAAGATCAAGGACAACGATCCAAGTCATGCATAAACGGAGATGATCCTCATCTGTTCCGCAAGCAATACTCTGGTCGACTTGACCCTTATATCAAGTCATTTGTATTAACTTGCTATATCAAAATCCATGTAAGAAATACTCAGGTCATCTTGAATCATTATGTCAAGATGCTTGTATTCTCTTCCAACATTTTAAAGCTCAATGATGAAAATAGAGCACTATGGATCGTCATTTCATCTCATCTGTTTATATATTGCATTCCATTGCATATCACCCATCCATTCACTCATTCATATGTATGATTTGTATGCAAGTATGAGCAAGGTTAATATGAGTAGTTATGTAAGAATTGAGTTGGTCCTGGATACAATCGCGACCGAGTACTCTGATACATCATCAATACATCATGCAAAGTCTCACAAACTTTGCATTCATCATGGCCATATCATCATTACATTTAGTTGCATTTTGCATAAAGTACATTCATGTCATTTTTAATTAAAATTACATATAGTTCATTTAGTTTATCAACATTAGTCTTCATTAAATCATTTACATCATTGCATAAATCAGGATGATTAGATTCATATGATCAAATTGACCTTGATGGTATTAACTATTTACTATGCATTCATTTAGTGTTAGATATCAATTATCATATTATCATCCTTTATTATCCTTTATCATTTATCTATTCATTAGTTGAAAGGTGCATTCATTCATCCATTATTAAGTATCTTATTATGCTCATTTTAGGATTCATTTACATTGCATTCATTATCCTTTTTTAATTGCATTAAGGTGCAGTTATTAAACCATAAGTTGTAGTATTATCACATTATCATTTTTACTTAATCATATTGTAGGCATTTAGAATCATAAAACCATTTTTCTCCACACATTGGTTCATACCATTTTATATATCCATGATACATATGCATTCATTTAGACATCATCATATAAAAATTTGTACTTTACATTTATTTATCCATATTACATTCATCTAAAAACATCTAGATGCATATCCATACATAAGTCATTCATTCTTTGCATTAACATCATTGCATATCATTATCTCATCATTATATCAAAATAGGAAACACATAGATCTTGTCCATATCATCATAAGCATACATCATCATCATGGCATTACATACATAAAGCATTACATCAAACAAAACGTGCACACATGTATAAACCTACATTCATATGTCAGTATCCAACATCATAAATCATCATAAAAACATGCATATAGGAATCATCTCATCAATGCATACATGTACACGTATCCATCTAAACGTAAAAATCATAAAAATCACCATCCTGCATAGCATCCATACATATCAAATGCATATCATCAAAATATGGGATCTCCTCATATATATCATCTCATGTATCAGAGTACAATGAAGTCTACAAAATTGGCTACCAAGAGCCATCCAAGATATAGTCCAAAAATAAAATACATGCATGCAAAATTCTCTCTCAGATGCCACTCTGACTAGATGCTACACCACCATCACCACCTGCTCCCCCACTGGTCCCCGCAACACCTGATCTATCTCTTTGTGGAGGCCCCATCAATCCCCCACTAGCTCCTGCACCCCCTGACCTGTCTCTCCGTAGAGGACCCATCACTCCCCCACTGCTCTGCATCCTTTGCGACTGCTCTGACCTGGTCTATCGCATCTATGTATAGCTCAGTGCTCACTAACTAGCTGGCACCACCTGCTCATATAATCCCCACCAATACTCTATCTCAGCCTGTGCCCATCCAAACTGTCTCATCACCTCCCCAGTAGGACCCTGTGCTCCTACTCCAACCCGGACTCTCTCCTATAGCTCCGCTAATCTCTCCACTGCACTATCCCTCTCCCGTAGCACTACAGTCAACTCTGACTCTCATGCAAATAGCTGCACATCTCTAGCTGCAACCTCCGCCTCCAAATCCTCCACCCGTGTCTTAGATGCCTCAAGTCAAAACTACAAATGTACTATCAGTCGCTCCCGCACATCTTCACCTGATCCCTCTCCTGTCTCCATGGCTACCTCACCGGTATATCCCTCTCCAGTGGCTCTCTCCCCTCTAATCATCGATATCTCCCTCTCCATACCTCTCCCACCCAATCTAACTCCTCCCTGCATCAATGGTCCCTACGATATCTGCAATGGCAATCCGCCTCTCCCTCTCCACTGGATCCCCACCTCCACCACCTCCCCCATCCCCCCCTCCTCCTCCATCCCCTCCTCCTCCACCCCCACCATCTCCTCTCCCTCGTCCAGCTACCATAGGTCCTCACCCCCCTCTCCTCCTCCGTCTCCATCCCCTATCATCCTCAAAATCGGGCATCGGCTCCACTGGATCTGATATCCACATAATTGGATGAGCTGCCAGGTATTCCATGTACTCATCTGATACCCCTGCATCCACCACCCTTGGTCGTATATCCCAAGGTCTCGCCTACAGCATCCAAAACTCTGCCAATGCCTGGTCATATGGAAGTATTGGCCCCCATGCATATCTCTCTCGTATCACCTGTGCATACTCTCCCGATCCACTAGGTAACCCCTGTCACCGCCCAAACTGTCTCAACACTCTACTGGGCACCTGTCTCTCTACATGATATGAGGTCCTCCCAATGAGGAATCGGGTCATAAATACATATGGCAGTGCCTCCGCATCATCATCCCAAGGCTCACACTCCAGATAGGGTTTCCATATCACTGCATCAAGATCATCTAATGCCCACTGCCACCACTCTAACTTCCCCAGGTGGGGCTGACTCATCATATTGCTATACATGAACATATACAGCTGATCCACTGCTCGAAATCTAAGACTCACTGGTTGAGTCATTGGTAAGTTCTCCCACACCCAAATATGTAGCAGCATCACTCTCATTGCTAATGAGACCCTCCCATGGTATACCACCTAATGCAACTCCTGATAAAGGTGTGCCAACACGCACGGTCCCTAGGCAAATTGGGTCCCCTTTGTAATCATCTGCTCTATCACCTATCCCCATCCAACGGCCAGACCATGCGAGTGCCTATCAGGACACAGTAGTCCTCCCACAATGCCGGACAAAACTGCTGGTAAAGGCTTGTATAATGTAGCAATCTCCTCCCAAGCAATGGAGCCATCATCAATAAATACATCCTCATCAAAGAATCTCTGTACTGCTAGAGTTCCCCAGGATCTATCATATGTAACCAGCTCCCCCCGAATCGAAATACGCCGAATACACCACACATCCTCCAAGGTCAATGTCATCTCCCACTACGCAAGATGAAATGTGCACATCTCACTATGCCAGCGCTCTGCTAAAGTGGTAATCAATCCATGATTCATTTGAATCACGGGCATGTGTATCACATCATATAAACTAGTCACGACAATGCAATCGATCTCGGCCTTTGTCAGCCGATCCTGCAACCCCTGTGTCACCGAATGTCTCTCGCGTAACTGCAACACGTAGATCCTCCTGCACACGGGCATCAATCAATCATCATCAGTTGTTTTGTTTTCAAACTTTCTTAAGTTTAAACCTAAGACTATCAACGGATACTTTGATCAAGTATCTTCGGGTCTCAAACAGGTAAACAATCATGGCACACCTAGACTTCAACAAGCATTTATCCTAAATGACCTAAGTCTCATCAGGCTGCTATGGTTCAAAATAACTTCCACTTCGCCTCCCTATCCATCCATCTTTGGCATCGGGAGATTTTCACACAAATTGGGGCATCTCTTATCTTGCAAACAAAAGCGCTACTTCTCTACAATAGTGCTAAACTCTTAACAAAAGTGCTTAATCAGCTATGCAAAAGTGCTAAAACTGCAAACACACTACAACAACCCTACAATAGCGCTGCTTAAACACAAACGTTCTCAATTAACCCCTCAATAGCGCTCATCAAACAACAACGCCTAAACAAGCCTACAATAGCCTAAAATTTTCAAAAGCGCTAAAACAGCACCTCAATAGCACCATTGCGGCACAATAGCGCTAGTTAATTGGACAATAGCGCCAAAACGTAGTTTCAGCGCTAATGTCTCGACTCAATTTCGACTCAGCAGAAAACATGACAAAAATGCATAAAAATTAAAATTTCAAATTTGCGTACCGCTGGTCCGTAGTCGTCTAGCCGATGGAACCGACGGACTTGCTCGAATCGGTGCTCTGCTACTAGTACCGGCATCTTGATTGCTACTCGCTCCTCTCAAAAGTTGATCTCAGAGCTCTAGTTTCACACTGGTCACAGTAACAAATGATCCTGTTTTCACCACTTTCTAACAATTTAAACCCTTCGCAGTCACCGTAACTTTCCCCCTCTCACCACCGTGGTCCCCGTAAACTTCCCGAGCCTCCCATTTCTCCATTTTTCCCCTAATTTCTTCTCTTTTTCTCCCGCGTTGCTAACTTCTTCTCTTCTACCACCCTGCCAATTTTCATTCTTTTTTGAGAGATCGCCCGATTTTTTGAAAATTTTTGGCCCACCTCTCGAGGGTGCATACCACCCTTTAAATTTACATTTTATGGGGCATTTCTTCACACCAGTTTTTCTTTCTTTGAAACGACGCGATAAACCACACCGTCTCAAAGAGGGGCAAATGTAGTCACACAAATCTGTCCATTTTAATTAAATGAATATTTGCTATTTATTTGATTAAAAAATCCACTAGCCATCAGTTAATTAAATTAATATTTAATTAATTCATCTCCAAACATTCTCCTATTAATTAAATAAATTATTCAATTTATTTTAATTAATTCATTAAACCAAATTCAAATCAATTAAATGAATAAATCATATTTATTTCATTTAATCCCCTATTCCTCTTTTAAATAAATTAAATAAAATATTTATTTAAATCATTTATCCCCCCCCCCACTTGCATTTTCCTACAAATGCAACTTGCACACATTTATTGAAATAAACTAATTTATTTTAAATAAAAATCTTATTTTCCCTCACCCACCAAATCCAATTGTATTCTTAAAACCCCCTTCTAGATTCTTCTAACCCCTTCCTAATTAGCCTAATCCATCCCCTAATTATTGTCACATTCCTAAGCAACTTTAAGTCACTTCTCAAAGACTCCAAAGTCTTTGAAAAGCATTTAATGCTTTGTGTGTTCAACAATTTAACCTCCAAAGTCTTCCAAAACCACTAATGGCTCTTACATGACCATTAATGGCTCTTACATAACCATTTATGGTTATTTCAACTTGCACTCATGTGTTTCCTCAAGCATTTATTGCTTTGACCATGTTTATCCCTTTTGCCTTTGCACAAGAGTTTATCCATTGGATAAAAGCTTTATTCTTTGAATAAAGAGTTTATTCATTCAACTAACCTTGACCTCAACTCCCAAGGTCATGTCAAGCATTTAATGCTTATTCTCTCTCCTCTCAAACTATCTCGCATTGGCACTTGTCATCCTGGGATTGGGTTGAAAGCCCTCACATGGATTTGAAATCATTCAATCCTGACCCTTGTTGAGATTGCTCAATCTCAACCATCCATTGCTCCATTTTTCCTATAAATAGAGCTCATTTCCTCATAATCCAGATCCTGAAAACTTGTATGCATTTAAGCTATAGGCATTTTAAGAGAGTATTTTAGCATAATCAACTAATATCTTGTCATTTTGGATAAAATAAATCATTTTAATATCAATAGCATAGTATTAGCTTTTTATTCATATTTAGAGCAAATACTTCAATCTCAAACCTCCATAATCATCCATAGTGCAAAAACTGCTGAGAGCTACACTATTTTGGAACCTAGAGAGGAGAGGAACAAAGGAGAAGAAGCCAAGAGCATGCTAGGAGACATTTGGAGATGCCTCATCATATTTACCTTCTTAGTTAGATATTCTATCACGCTTTTGATATCTCTTTTGATATGCTTGTGTAGGAAAGTATTTTGTTTGTGATTTCTGACACTAACAGTTTGGCTATTCTTCTTGTTTGTGTTTAGTTATCATTGACTAACCTTCCCTTTTTGCAGAGTATCAGATATTAGTGCGGGCATTTTGTCTAATTGGTCCACAAGGTTACACTACTTTGGGATAGACGTGGTTCCTTGTGGAGCTGCTTTTATGGCAATCTTGCCATGACGTATAACAACATTGTAAGTGGAGCTGGGATTTTTGATGGTTATAGTTGCAATCTGTTCATCGACATCGTATAGGTGATTCACAGTGTAATTATACGCGTCTTGCATATAATCGGTAGTATCTGTGTTTCTCCCTGAAGTGGAAGGACCCCTTTGATCATGTGATGGAAGTGGATTTTTAAACATGAGATGATCATTGTTTGTTGTCTTTGGGTCATGTCCTTCGATTTCGATTTCACCTCAGTCAATAAGATCTTTCAATTTGTGACAATTGCTTGTCTAATGCCCTTTCCCTTGGTGGAAATCGCAATGTTCAGTATCCATCCACGATGAAGGTTTGACTTGAGGTTCATAATTTGATGTTTTGGGTAAAGTAAACAGATTTTGAGAAACCAACTAATGTACAACACTTTTTCGATGGGTTCCCCTAAGGGAGTGTATGTTCTCTTTGGTTTAAAATTTTGCTAACATTGTCTAGGTTCATCTTGAGATGTGGTGCGGCTTTGATTTGGAGGAGCAACTGTGTTATTCTTGGGTAGGGTGTTATGTCCTGCAAATTGAACCACAGGTTGTGCACTTTTGATAGTTCTTGCATCCACAGCCCCGTCGTTGATGATATTTTTGTTTTTGTTCTAGAAGTTAGGCTTGTCACTATTGAAGCGCGGACGAGGGCCATCCTTTGGTTCATTGTAGATTTTGATAAGTCCTTTATTGATGAGAGACCGCTCACATTTCAAGCCTTTTGTGATCATGTCATTAAAAGAATCTATGTCTTTCATGTCTAAGTGAAATTCCATTTCTTCATTTAAGTTGGAAATAAATATTTCCACTAGTTCTTGTTCAGGTAATTGAAGAGAACGTCTGGTAGACATTTGATGCCATCGTTGCAGAAAGACTGAAAATAGTTCACCTGGTTTTTGTTTAGTGTTACATGGATCAGCCATGGTGATATCACATTCAATGTTGCATGAGTAATGTGCCAGGAACTTCTGGATGAGTTCTTCAAATGTCCTAATGCCACTTGGTAATCGGAAAATCATGATGTGGTTGTTCCTCCCAAGCTTTGGGGAAAAAGGTGCATTAGGTACGTATCCTCGTATGCCACTTTGAGGCAAGCTGGATGGAATTCTTGAACATGATCACGAGGATCTCCTTTTCCTCTATATTTTTCAAACTTGGGTGTTTTGAACCCTCGTGGAAAAGGTGGCATATGAAGGTTCCTATCAAAGGGATAGGGAAAAATGTCATTGAGTGAAAATTGATTGGTTCTTACACCACTATGAAGTTGTTGGGCAATATTCTCGACTTGTTGCCACAACATTTCTATTTCATTTGGAGGAGGAGGAGGTGGTGGATTACCTTGATGAAGGTTGTATCTGATGGGATCTCGACCTCTTTCCTCCTCATTGCGACTTTGTCATTCTGATGCTTGCTTTAGTTGTGTAACATCAAAGTCAAAGGGTAGTTTGGCTCCTTCTTGAGCAAGTCTTAAAAAGTGAGCATCGGCATTGCTCCTGAGTATTTCATCAAACAGTCTATTAAAGAGAGGGTTGTGTTGTTCCCTTTCTATTGTTGCAGGAGTAGGGGTACTCGGATTTTCATCATTTACGTTTCCTCCAAGGGCTTCTTAGAATTCATTGATATTTTCATCCTCTTCTTCCTTAATTTCCATTTGTCTAGTTCTAGATCTGGTTTGAGCCATTTTGTTTACAAGTTTTTGTTGAAGCTTGATGAAAATGATGATGAGTTGGTGATGAAATGAAAGATTGATGTTTGGAGAAGTTCTTTGCATACGGATCCCTAGCACTAAAGGTAGATGCTACCAAAGTTCTTTCTTGAATTGCTTGTTGTGTTTGATTGATAATCTTTGATGTGATAAGGTTTAGAGAGATCTAAGATGTGTTACAGACCCAACTACCTAGTAATGAGAGGATTCACTCATCGACTAGTTTTAACCTGCGTAGAAAGGTCTCTTAGGATGAGTTTATCCTAGATGTAGAGACACTCTAAAAAGTGATGTATTGTGTTTTATTCAAGCAATATTGAAATAGAACTTAGGACAAACAAAAACAAAAAAAACCTTTTGATATTTTGAGAGTTGGAATGGATTTGATGAGATATGAATATGATAATGGATGAGATGTTTAACTTCAATAGAAACTTTGTGTTACAAAAGGAAAAAACTCTTCCTCTTCTTGGGGTTGGTGGTTCTTCCCTAGCTGAGTTATATGTGATACAAATATCTGGAAAGAAGGCAGGATTGATTTTGCCTCCTTTGTTCTTGTGATAACTCAAAGCTCTATATTGCATAAAATCTCTGTGGTTTTATGATTCTTGATCAAACTCGTTTGATTTCCCTTGAAGGTAAAGACGCATGTGACGCAAGAAGGTTCTATGAGAGACAAAGATTTGTCTATTAAGATAGAAGAATTTCCTTCTTTTGATAAAAGCCTTTGAGCTCAAAGGTCTTTTCTCCAAGTTGATGTGTTGATGATGATTCTTATTTCTCAAGATGTGAAGAATGGTCATATAGTTTGATACTTTTGCTGTTTAATTTTTGATCCTTTGTTGGTTTCTGAAAAATATTTGTGTTGGATGAATACTTGTTTTTGGAACTGGTTTTTTTTTGTTTTTTTTTTTGACAAGAAAACAAAGCAAGCACACAAACACAAGAATGTTGCCTCAAAAGGCACAAGTAAGTATGGGTCTAGATCAACCCAATCCTTGGACTTTTTATGACCCTTTCCTTTAAATGTATTTTAGGTGTTTTCAAAAGCCTGAAGTCGGCTCAATTTGTACTGGTATTGACTCAAAAATGAAAACACTTCAAGCACTTTTTATCCCTATGGTCAAATGGCGAGTTGCGATAATTTCAGCCCACATCTTGATATTTCTTCGACTTTGGTACTATATACCTTATGAATCCCATTGTGGCAAGTAAGGATGTAATATACTAAGTCTTGCGTGAGCATAACAAATAGATGATCCCTATGATGGGGGAGTCACCACTTTTATCGGGCTACAAGTAACCTTTCAAAAAGCTATGTTTCTACTCAAGGAAATATGTATGGTGATTATCTTGGGAGCAAAACCTTCTATGCTCTTGCACTGAATTTATCATAAATATCCTCAATCAATAGAATGGGTGGGCTACTACATAAACGTGTTTAGTAATGTTTGATGTTTTTGGACATAAGTTCATTCTGCAGTGACTCACTTAAGAGCCTTGTAAATTGTGGTGGGGCTCATTTGTCCTTTCGGCAAGTTATACTGTAGGAACAACTATACCCAAGGCTACAACTTTTTCTCTCACCTAATTTCTATAGCGGCTCAAAGGATTTACTGCGCGAGTTCATTCCCAAGAGTGATGTGTCTCTTGGCAGAGCTCTCTTAAAAAAATAAAAATAGAGTGTTACTAACACTTTTCACTTGCACCTAGGACCACGAAAGCCAAGGGAGAGGATAGTGTGTGTTAGAAGTAGGACCACTCGACCAGCTCTTTTGCACAAGCGCTCCAATCACAAAATACACTTGTTATTTTTAACTTGTCATTGCAATGATGTTCTATCTAATTGGAGATGTTGCTCCAACAACCATGATGTTCTTTTTAACTTCAAAGGCAATATGTTTGAGTAACTAGGAATTGAAAAATCCTGGTCAACTAAAATTGAAACACGTATGCATGAAGTAAATTATTTTGGGAACAATTTTGACAAATTTGGGATTCTTTTTAACTTGCACAAAAATGAAGTGTTGATTGTGAATTTTAGTTTGATGCAAGAAATATAAATTTGTCTTGTCTTGTTTTAAGCACCAAAATAGAGTGTATCCCTAACTTGCAATGAAAGCTAATTTGTTTTGTGAATTTTAGAGCACCAAATGAAATGGATCCTAACTTGCAAGAAATGAAATTTGTGTTGTGAATTTTAGAGCACCAAAAGAAATGGATTTTAACTTGCAAGAAATGAAATTTGTGTTGTGAATTTTAGAGCACCAAATGAAATGGATCCTAACTTGAAACAACAAAAGGAGTTAGTTTAAACCTGCACATGAAACAAACAGTTAGGAATATCCAAACATATGGTGGGCTTCTACAAGCCTAAGAAAATTTATTTTCTCGGTTACACGGCCTTTTTTACAACGTTCTGTTACAATAGCACCACTCTGTGTGAAAAAAGAAGCGCTACTTAACACAAACGTGCTAAATTAAAAACACAAGAGCTAAACTAAAATTTTAAACAACAATAATAAGTGCGCTACAACATGGACAAAAGCGCTAGTTAATAAGCAAAAGCACTATAATATGGGCAATAGCACCAAATTTGAGAAAATAGCGCCATTGTAAGAACAATAGTGCTAAAATATCAAATTGCAATAGTGCTAAAGTGCGGGCAAAAGCGCCAAAGCGCGACATGTGTGTCAAGCTAAACAGTAAAAAAAGTTGGTTTTTTAAAAAAAAAAAATTGTTGTTGCATGTTGGATTCTCGTCGGGTTCACCAAATGATGCTCTGCAAAACGAACAAGTGTTAGAGTAAAGCCTATGGTCGTATAACACACAAAAACAACAAGAAACAAAGATCAAAGTTAGTGTTATTCAACCAAAAACGAATCTAAGCAGGCATATCAAAAGAGACACTAAAAACATGCTAAAGTATTTAACTAGGGAAACAAATATCACAAGGCATCTCCAAATGCCTTATAACATGCTCTTAGCTCCTTCTCCTTTGTTCCTCTCCTCTCCAAGTTCCAAATTAGTGTAGCTCTCAGCAGCTTTTTACACTATGGATGCTTATGGAGGTTCAAGATTGAAATGTTTTAACTATGCTATGCAAATGTAAAACAAACTTAATTAGACATGGTATGAAAATGAACTAAGATTTATTTTAGTCCAAAATGACAATATATGTGATTTATGCTAAATGCTCTCTAAAATTCTCTATAGATTAAATGCATACAAGTTTTCAGGATCTAGATTATGAAGAAATGGGCTCTATTATAGGAAAATTGGAGCAATGTATGGTTAAGATTGAGTAATCTCAACAAGGGTTAGGATTGAATGATATTCAATCCATGTGAGGGCTTTCAAT
Organism: Cryptomeria japonica; assembly: GCF_030272615.1. Lineage (NCBI taxonomy): Eukaryota > Viridiplantae > Streptophyta > Pinopsida > Cupressales > Cupressaceae > Cryptomeria > Cryptomeria japonica. Next base: position 992,045,992 of record NC_081407.1, on the reverse strand, counting down.
CCAATCCCAGGATGACAAGTGTCAACATGAGAGGGGGTTGAGAGGAGAGGGAATAAGCATTAAATGCTTGACATGACCTGAGGGTTAACTTGGGAGTTAAGGTCAGGGTTGGGTTGAGTGAATAAATTTTTATTCAAAGAATAAAACTTTTATCTAATGGACAAACTTTTGTGCAAAGGTTAAAGAGATAACCATGGTCAAAGCAATAAATGCTTGAGGAGACACATGGGTCACATAAGGGTTGAGTTAAGGGTTAAAGTCCTTAACCATGGGGACAAGTGGAATTAACCATAAATGGTCATGTAAGAGCCTTGCAAGTTAAATTGTTGAACACACAAAGCATTTAATGTTTTTCAAAGACTTTGAAGTCTTTGAGAAGTGACTCCAAGATGCTTAGGAATGTGACAATAATTAGGGGATGGATTAAGCTAATTAGGAAGGGTTTAAAAGAATCTAGAAGGGGGTTTAGGAATGCAAGTAGGTTTGGTGGGTGAGAGAAAATAGGATTTTATTAAAATAAAAATTCATTTATTTCAATTTGTGGTTGCAACTTGCATTTGTAGAAAAATGCAAGTTGGGGGGAATAAATGATTTAAATAAATGTTTTATTTAATTTATTTAAAAGAAGAAAAGGGGTTAAATGAAATAAATATGATTTATTCATTTAATTGATTGTGAATTTGGTTTAATGAATTAATTAAAATAAATTGAATAATTGATTTAATTAATAGGAGAATGTTTGAAGATGAATTAATTAAATATTAATTTAATTAACTAATGGCTAGAGATTTTTTAATCAAATAAATAGCAAATATGTATTTAATTAAAATGGACAGATTTATGTGACTATATGAGCTATTCAATAAATATATAATATACAATATAATTAATGTATATAATTACGTCGAAAGGTGTATTAATACTCACATAATCGATTGATAGATATGCGAAATTAAAAACCCCTATGATTAAAATTGACACCCATCATATTGTATGACTCTGGTCATAATTACAATTAGTTTTACTATTACTTAAATTAAAAAAAATTAAATAACCTAAAATAAATGCATGAAAACCCAAAACATTATTTTATTTATTTTCTCCTCTCAACTACCACTCACTTTGGGTTTAACTATTAATCAATTCTATTTATCTCCACCATACTAATAGTTAACTTCGTCAACATAATATTATAATAATAATATAAAGATATGATAATAATAATAATAATAATAATAATAATAATAATGAGTCTTAATAGATTTTTTTGCTTTGATAAAGAATTTAATAGAAATATTAAAAATATAAAAATATAGTAATATCTTAATAATAATATAATATTGATTACAAAATCATAATATAATAATAAATTAATATTAATTATAATATAATAATATAATTATTTCTTAAGTGAAATAATAAATAAATATGGTATCTTTCGGCATACTTCACCTATATTTCTCCAAAAATACGTATACTAGTAATTATTTTACATACAATATGCATTAAAATATTAACATTATATTTTCTTAAATCTCTATTGCTCTATTACTCTATATCACCATCTATATCTCTTTATATATTTCTCACCCCCTCATTCTCTATCTGTATCTCTTCCTCTCTATCTACCTTTGTTCCTTTATATCGTCTCTCCACTCTATCTCTAGACATGTCTCGCCCCTTATCTCTCTCACTCTCCTTTGCTAGACCTCTTTATCTTTATCTATATCTTTTTCCCTCTCTATATCTATCCTTACATATTTTTCTTTCTTTCTTTTAGATTTTCTACTCTAATCTAACAAGACTATTGATTAAAATTTGACGCACTGCATCTCTTGTTTAATAAATAATTTTAAAAAGATGAATAAAAGAAAATTGAAATTGTTAGGGTTTCACTCTTTTCATCTCGAGATAATGTTAAGAGAAATGCATATAAAAACGATTCATGTCCGAAGTTGAACATGGTATTTTTAATTTAAAAAACCGTTTTCAAAGCAGCAAACATCAAAGTTCATTATAATCGCCTTCGCTTATAAGAAAATTATGAATGCTTTAAAGTTTGCGCAGTTTCTGGAAGAAGGTAAGTGCCATGGCATCCTTATCCTTATCACACCATCCTCCCGCCGCATATTCTTTTTTGTAGAGGCATATTTCTTCAGACGATACAAATTAATCTTTATATAATGCTGATACGCCTCTCATTAACCCCAACCAAGTGTTGTTCTGACACACTACTATTCCTTTCCTGGAGTTTTGGTCAACCAAATTATTTTTTATGTTAAGGTATTCTACTTGGGTGCTAGTTAGGAAGATAAATAAAGAGATTAGGTTGTGTTAATTTCGAATATCTTAATAAATTTTAAAAAAGACAACTACTCATCACCTTCTTCAAATGAAATGTTGTAGATTGTGAATGGATCACAGATGATTTTTTTTCTTGGTAGATATTTTGGATACAATCAACCAATGGTAAATCATGAAGATAGATTGAAAACGCCTTTCACCACTAACTGAGAAATTTTTTTCTCTTAATCAATTTTGGTGAAACCTTGGAGAGGGAAACAAAAATTGCTTTCAAGGGCTTAGTTGGAAAATGTGTGTGTGTGTCTGTCTATATATATAATCTAATTGTTCTTTAAAAAAAAACAGGTGGCCATATTGTTGGCCTATGGAAAATATTGCAAAGATATAGAGAGCATAACATATCATTGAACCTAAAGAAATAGTCTTTGAGATGACTAGAGGAAAGCTACTAGGTCATAGAAGCCATCTCTATTGCTCTAGAGAGAGTATAGACCATGCTCAAAATTCCTTCCCCAATCAGTAAGAAGGAAATCAAGTCCTATTTTGGTAAGATCAAGTTTTTTGCAAGTTCATTACTTGTTTTATTTGAGATCTAGTTAGAATACTTAACACCATGCTAAAATACGATGCAAAAGTGGAGGGGGCACACCAAGCAGAGACTACTTTTGCTAAGATCAAGAAAACCATAATTAAAGTTCAAATGATGGTCAATTCATAATACTCTAATCCTTTCTATATTTATTTATTTGCATTAGGTCTTACCTATGCCTCTATGTTAACACAAATAAATCATTAAGGAGGTGAGAGTCCAATAGTATTCATAAGTACTCATTTCTAAGATGCAAATATTAGATATCCCAATGTGGAAAAATAGGCTTATGCATTGGTTAGACCTATCATAAAGTTTAGACATTATATTCTAAGTAAAAAGGTGTTTACCATAGTTACTAATGTAGTGGTGAAGACTCTACTCATACATACAGAATTGGGTGAAAAAATAGGTGAATGGATTATAGTTTTGCAATAGTTTGATCTGGAAATAGCTCATATGAAGACAATTAGAGAAGAAGATTTGACACATGCCATACAAGAGATAGATCTTGAAGTATCATGTTGAAATATATACTAGATGATGTTTCAAAAGATGACTAGTATATTGATGTGATCTTTTAAATAATAATGAATGTCCAACCACTTGCATTCAACTTAATAAAGATTCCTATGTCTAAAAGAAATAATTTGATGATCAAGAATAGGCTCTTAGAGAAAAATCAAAATGGGTTGTGTAGTCTTTTTTTTGCCATGTTTGTTCAAAATGAACTCTAAACACAATAGCTCATGTGTTTGCTCAAATAGTCATCTTACTTGGTTAAAATTCCTAGGTCCTTAAGAGCTTGCAAGGGTAAATCATTTAAATATTTTATCTAAGATAAGATGTTGGGATTTATTTCCTAGAGTGAGAAGAGTCTTGAAATATCAATTGTCATTTTGTAAACATTTTGAGGGAAGCCTACTAAATGAATTTTTTAAGAACTTTCTTTGACCAATTTAACCACTTTAGGGGTTCTTATTTGTTTTGGCCTCTTTTCATGTGTGTTGTAGCTATCCATGGTGGCCAAGAGAATCATCAATCTTTAATGGAAGGTTACAATCCTTGTTTATTTCCACTTTCATTACCTTGAGGAGTTGTGATAAGAAAATTTCAAGTGTAGACACATTCACAACAAGTAGAAGATAAGTGAAGATAGTTGAAGACCTCCTAAGAGAAAAAATTCCTTTCCATGTAGATGTATACACATAGAGGACTTATGCATTCTTCATAAGCCTCTATACCTTGCATTATGTTGAACTATGTATCAAGGTAAAAAAGTGTGTATTACATTCCCTACAACTATTTGTTAGTATCCTAATGTTAGTGTATGCATTAATAAATAGGAGTAGTGAATAAAGCGTGATAAGGATGTAGAGATTTTTTTTGTTGTATACAAGTCATATGAGATGTTGAGACTTTGTGAGAGACCCTTTTGATTCCTTTACTACACTATCAACTTTGAATATTTTTTACATATTTTTCCTATGCCAATTGTTGTATACATCTGTCCTTATGTAATATTGTCTTATTGTCAATTATTATCTTTGTCCTTGGTAGATGTTGGCATTGATACTGAAGGAGAACCATTATTAATGACTCATACATTCAAACTCCCTTGAAACCTATGCATATACCCTATACATGCTTATTTCATATCCAAGAATTCAAAGATTTGAAGACTACTATGGTAATGTTGATAAAATAGAAATCTAAAATGTGTGAGATAAAATGCATATGTTTTCTCATATTAAGAAGGGTACCAATCCTTTGAGTTTCATGACAAATGGTGTTAGGGTTTTGGTAGATTCAAAGAAAATACAAATTTACAATTATATGTAGATTTGAAAAAATAAAAGATGAAGAAAAATACACAACACAAATAGCACAAAGATTTAATGTGGTTCACCCAAGATGGGCTACATCCATAGAACATAGTCGTCCAATCTTTTCTTATTATCTAGTAAAACAGTACAACACCATTACAATCCCTTATGCATTTCAGCTACTTATAACATGTAATTTTAGGGCAACATACAAAGTCAACTAACAAAGAATAACCCTAACCCTAAAGGAATATTCTTGTAATATTTTCCTTGTACTCATATTCTATTACTCGTACTCATACTCATATCCTTGTACTTTTTCTCGTACTCGTAATCATATTCTCGTATTCTTGTATTCTTGTACCAAGGATTTGCTTAGCTGCACCCAAATTCTTCATAGCAAATGACCTTTCTAATTTATATTTAAGTTCATTTATATGTTGCATGTTAGACCCAGCAACAAGCATGCCATCAACATAAAGTAACAGGATAATATAACTGCCATTATCCAATTTCTTAAAATAAACATAATGATAAGAATGGCATCTATGGTAACTTTGTCCAGCCATGAAACTATCAAATTTCAAATACCATTGATGGGGTGCTTGCTTTAGGCCATACAAACTCTTCTTCAACCTACACACTAACTCCTCCTTACCTTTGACATCATATCCATGTGGTTGTTGCATGTAGATTTCCTTCTCCAAATCCCCATGGAGAAAAGTTTTTTTTACATCTATTTGTTCAAGATGCAAGTCTTATGCAGCCACATGACTTAGAACAGTTCTAAATGAAGTCATTTTTACAAGTGGAGAAAATATTTCATCAAAATCCATACCTTTTTATTGTGCAAAACCTTTTACCACAAGTCTAACCTTATATCATTTTTGTCCTCCATCCTCCTCCTTCGGCCTATAAACCCATTTATTTGGCAATGCAATTTTTCCTGCAAATAATGGGACTGAGTCCCAAGTCTAATTATGTAGATCAGGGAATCCATCTCCTCTTTCATGCCTAGCTCCCACTATTGTTTGGCATCCACATACATTGCTTCTTCATATCCTTCTGGTTCACTAGAATCAGTTAATAAAATAGAATACAAAGAAGGAGAAAACATTTCAAGAGGTCTACTTAACCTCATAGAATGTATAACACTTGCAAGAGTTTGTGGGATATTTTGTTGTTGTTGTTAAGCATCGAGTACCAATGGCATTTTACTTTCAAGAATCTCATCTAACACCACATATTCATTTTTTACCTATTCATGCTTCTTTTCTTGCATTTGTTCTTTAAACATGACCTTCTCATTGAATATTTCATCTCTACTTCTTTTTTTTTGTTAATTTTTAAATCCCATAATCGATAACCAAAGTCATCCATTATATATCCAATGAAGGTATATTTTTGAGATTCAACATCAAGCTTAAATCTATTTACTTTATCAACATGGACAAAAGCTTCACATCCAAATGTTTTCAAAAAAGAGTAATTTACCTTTTTACCAGTCCAAGCCTCCTTTGGAATGCCACCATACAAAGGATTTGAAGGTCCTTTGTTTATCAAATATATAACAGTATTTACAGCATCTGTCCAGAAATGTAGGAGCAGTCCAACATGCAATCTCATGCTCCTTTCACCCTCCATGATGGTCCTATTCATTCTCTCAGACACACCATTTTCTTATGGGGTTCCTTGAACCGTTTTCTGCCTTTGGATTCAACTTTTTTCCTCTGTCATTCTCAACCAAATCTTTTCATTTCTTAAAAGTTTCAAAAACATCTAATTTTTGTTTTAGGAAATATACCCATGTTTTCCTGATTGCATCATCTATAAAAATAAAATAATAACAAGATACACCAAGAGATGATACCTGAGTCGTTCCCCATACATCTAAATGCACAAGCTCTAATCTATCACTCTTGTTCCCTTTTCCAACCTTGATAAATTTGACTCTTTTCTATTTACCATAAACACAGTTTTCACAAAACTCTAAAACAATCTGCTTCAGTCCTGGCAACAAATTTTTAGAGTGAAGTATTTTCATCCCTTTCTCACTCATGTGCCCAACTCTATGGTGCCACAGTTTTGTATCTGTCCTTGCAAAATCTATTGTAGATGTCCCTACAGCAACTTTTTCGATGGTAGCTAAGATAGAGTAGGTATTACCAGTACACAAATACAATGTGCCCACCTTTGCACCTTTAGTGACCTTCTAGACATTGTCTATAAAGGTAACTATGTAGCCTTCACTACCTAGTTGTCCTACATAAATTGAATTTCTTCTTAAATTAGGAACATGCCTTACCTCCTTTAGCAACCAGTCATTTCCATTCTATAACTTGATTTTTATTTTGTCTTTTCCAGCAATCTGACATGGCTCATCATCACCCAAATATATCTGTCCAAACTCACCTTGAACATAATCTAGAAAATACTTTCTATGGGGTGTGGCATGAAATGAAGCCCCTGAATCTATTACCCAAGAATCGTTAACATTATCTAAACATATAATTAAGGCATCAAGTGTAAAGTATTACTTGCAACATTAGCTTCCTTACTGTCACCTTCAATTCCATCTCCTTGTTTTGTTTTTTCGAGACCAACAATCTTTCTTTAAATGTCCTAGATTTCCACAGTACTAGCACTATTTTCTTCCTCTAGATTGAGAGTGTCCTTTCTTTGAATTCCCTTGTGACTTATCACGCTCAAGGCTTTTTCCTCTTTCCTTTGATCTTCCCATGTTCTCTACATTTAAAGCAATACCTAATGATGTTGAAGTCTCACCTATTCTTTTCCATTGCATTTCCTTGCTTAGGATAACACCAACAACATCATTAAATTTTATGATGTTTGTACCAAAGAAAGAGTTACTTACAGCCATAACCAAGCTATTCTAGTTTTCTGGCAAAGAACATAAAATTAAGAGAACCCTAACCTCTTCATCAAAGTTAACATTTACAAAAGTCAATTGGTTGGTAACTGTATTAAATTCATTTAAATTATCTACTCCAGATCCTCCTTCACTCATTTTCATATTAAATAAATGCTTCATAAGAAATACCTTATTTGAAGTTGAGTATTTTTGATAGAATTTAGACAGTGTTGCCATCAGTTCTGTAGTCATTGTTGCTTTTGATATAATGAATTCTACAGACGGTGCAAGGCACAACCGAATGGTTCCCAGTGCCTTTCTATTCATAATATCGAAATCCTCATCTGACATCGCAGAGGGTCTCTTTGTGTTTCCTTACAATGGCCACCACAACCTTTTGATATAGGTAATCTTCCATCTACATTTTCCATAATTGATAATTCAGGCCATAGAACTTTTCGACCTTGAATTTGGTTTCTTGCATTGCTCCCACTCAAATATAAAAGTCCCTACCAATTTACAGAAATACAACTTTGATACCAATTGTTAGGGTTTTGGCAGATTCAAAACAAATGCAAATTAACAATTATATGTAGATTCGAATACACAATTAAGATGAAGAAAAATACACAACACAAATAACACAGAGATCTAACCTGGTTCACCCAAGATGGGCTACATCCATAGAACACAACCGTCCAATATTTTCTTATTATCTAGTAAAACAGTACAACACCATTACAATCCCTTATGCATTCCAGATGGTTATAACATGCAATTTTAAGGCAACATACATAGTTAGCTAACAAAGAGTAACCCTAACCCTAAAGGAATATTCTTGTAATCTTTTTCTAATACTCATATTCTCATACACGTACTCGTATTCTCGTATTCTTGTAAAGGTTATCTAACTTTTAGCGATATGATTTCTTCTTTTTCATTGAGAATTATTGATTGTTTTGTTCTTAATAGGTGTGAATGTGTGAACCTTATCTAGATATCAATCCCTATATCACAAGTACATCTGAGTTTGTTTGAAGCATATGTAGATGGGTATCCTAGTAGTGGCTAATCATGCAGTCATTTACTTAGCCTTATATATTAAGAAACTAAGGGGTTATTGTCTCCCAAGATATGTATGACTAGAGAATAGTCTTTTAGCTATATACATGTTGCATCGCATTATCCATAATGGAGTAGAAGATAGAGAATCCACATGTTTATATATTTATTGATCCAACTATTGCTATGTGCTAGGATATTCCCATGTGAATATTTGTAGACCATGTTGTTGGATTGCAATCTAGTCCCACCTGAGAGATGTGATGCTTTATGGGTGATTATAGTTTACCACTTTTACTATCTAAGTTAGAAGATACTTGATTAGGAAATGCATTTTAGTGTTACTCAAGAGCCTTGTGATGTGTAGAATCTAATATCTTTGCTTGGTCATGTCCAATGTATTCTTGTATGTATTTTGTGTGAGTGGTGTGGTTTCTAATTGAGTGTTTTGAAAGTTTATTTTTTATGTATCATAATGTGGTACTAATAATGTGAAGTGTTTGAGTGTTTATTTATATGGTTAAATCCTTGTGAATCTAGACAAGAATGTTATGTGAATATCAATATGTAATGAATCTATGAAAGAGAATCACCTTAAACGTACCTATTGTTTCATGGAATATGGATTGTCTATTTACTCACTTCCAATCAAGCTAATGAGTGGAGTGGATGTGATCCGTTCAACATGCAGATTCATATTACATTTTCCATATATTACTAGATCATGATCGATGGATCTCTAAATAATGCTTAGAATATACTACATTAATTTTTTTAAGGTGATATTACAGATCTTAACCACTATTATATATAAAAAATAATTTGAACATGTTACTTATAAAATTAGATATTATTAAAAAAATATAAAAAGCAATGCATTTAAATATGATTCATGTGGAAAGTTGCTAGATCATAGTATTCTTAATATTTAAAAACCGTTGGCAGCAGCAAACGTCAAAGTCCATTACAATCACGTTTTCTTGGCAATGAATTGATAAAGCCAAGCTATATTGAAAATTATCCATATTGCATCAATGTTTGAGCAGTTTCTGGAAGAGCTAAGTGCCCCACCATCCTTATCCTCATCTTCATTGCTCATACATGACACCATCACTCGCCTGTCATGAACCCCAACCAAGACCTGCTCTGACACACTGCTATTCCTCTTGTCGACCCCTTCCACCCATGTGTTAGACAGATTGCCTACACAAGTAGGGCGAAGGCTAGCATTTTCTCAAACTGGGTAGATATATTTTTTTTATAAGATGATCGCCCCATCTACTCAAAACTTAAAACTTATAAGAAAAGTAAAGCCATAATACCTAGAAAGATTGACAGACCAACGACTAGATATGCTGCAAAATAATCTCCTACACTTCACCAATTCTCTATCGGAACAAGTTATAATCCCGGCGACGAGCGAAGATCCAACCTTCATTAGCTTTTACAGATAATATAGGTCTTAAGTATATAATGTGAAATGTTTTTGCACATGTCATCATATTATGTCATAATAGTTTCTTTTATGTCATATTTAAGACAGGTATTATTGCATATAATAGATCCTAGTAATATCATGTAATAGGTCCTAGTATCACATAATATAAGTCTTAAGGGGACTCAAGTATAATGTGAAATATTTTTGCGTACACTTGAAAACAAAATAGACACAATGTTTGTTTGTTTGAAAGTGTTTGATTGTTTTGATCATGCAAGCACAAATCTTAGGGCAGGCCGAGACAATAGTTGTTGAATCTCACTTGGGGGGTTATCCTGAGCTACGCAATTCAGAGCAGATATTTAGGTGCTTGACCCCACTGGCTCCCCTCCACGACACTCACTTCTCCAGAGAAGCCAAGCACCATTCCCCACGAAAACTCCTTGTGGCGAACTTTGTATCCCTACTAAGAACCACATGTGTGTGAGCCACTCCAAAGGTCTGACCTCCTGCCCCAACAACTAGAAGGTTTTGGGCTTCAAACACAAAAAAAGGCAATAGTAAGGGCATCTGTTCAAGTGGGCATAGATCTGGTGAGTTAATGTCGCTATACCATTCCAGCGCCCATTGCTTGCAACTTTCGTTACAATCACTTTTATTTATAGTGGTTTAGAAGAGCTTGGCTTTAGCTTGTTACCACTTTGGGTCATTCCCTCTCACTGAGACTTAAGGGCTACTCGGGAGGCAAGCCCCTTTCTAAGGATAAAACAAAAAGAGCCTATTGCTCAAGACACAAAATACAAGTTTGTTAATTTTAGAGCACCAATTGAAGTGTTTGCTAAACTAAAAAGACACTTGGTTTCAAAATCTAAATTAAATTATATATTTATGGACTATCTAAATTAAATTATCTTGGTTTCAAAATCTAAATTAAATTATATATTTATGGACTATCTAAATTAAATTATAAATTATAAATTATAAATGAGAAAGAGAGGGGTCCTAAAGATCTAAATTTTAAATTAAAACTATCTTAAATGGACTTAAGGGGGGAGAGAAAATGTCAATTACACAACAAGCAAGTTAATGGAATTTGAAATGCAAACACACACATTATTTCAAATTAAAACAAAATTATACTTAATTAAAACAAGATTATTTTTAATCCTACAATTTCCAATTTATTTAATAAAAATAAAATCATTTATAATTAATTAAGATAGAACTATTATATAAATTAATTTAATTTAATTAGATTTATATTATTTAAAATAATTTTCATAAAATTATTACATAAAAAATATTTAACTAATACTATCAAATAAACACAATTTTCAGTACGTAATACATATAAAATTAAATAGAAATTAAATAAAAATACACACTTGCATCATAATATATTTGCCTTCTTTGTTCTTGATATCTTTGTTCCGTTTTGGGTGAACTATTCCTTGAAGTCTTATTTTGCCTTCTCTTCTTGTTCCCCATGCTTTTAAAATAACCTTCAAATATCTTCAAATTATCGCCCTCAAAATAACTTTCCAATGTCTTATTTCATTAAAAAATGTGAATTATTTTGATCATTTGTGTTTAAAAAAATGCAAAAAAATATCTATATTTATATGACATAGTAAATTGTTAAAAAAATGAAAATTTGGGTCGGTTGGGGTTCGTACGAACGTCGAGCATTACAAAAGGTTGGGTTCGTTCGAACTAGGCCGTTATGTGAATGTTTGTGCCATTATTCTGCCCAAGGGGTTCGAACGAAGGGGGGTTCGAACAAACCCCCTATGGTTCGAGCAAGCACCCTTCGTTTGAACCCCTGTTCCTATGAACTACCCTTTTTTGACATCTCTCCCCAAATTCTTCAAAATTCTAATAAATTTTGGCCTTCAAACCTTTGATTCAAGGCTCAAATGAAAGAATCTTGATAACCCAAAAAATATAAGATGGTAGTGCTTAGAACAAGCTTTCCAACGAGCATAATTTTATTTCATTGTGAATTTATTATGATCTTGTTTTTTTTAATTTTATGAAATATTTGCTTTTTACTGAACATGAACTTCTCTGTTCAACGCATTGGGAAAAATAGGAAACTAATTCAAAAAAATTATAAAAAAAAATATAAGCCCTCCATATTGATGTCTTCTTTCTAAAAAAAATAAAATTGAATTTTGATATATAGAACAAATTATGTGTTCAAACCTAAACCTATGTCTGAATGATAACTAGTCGGACTTCAAAACATAATAAAATGAAAAATATTCAACATATCACTATCAAACCAACTACAAGCCTTGGATATTTATGTTACAAACCAAAATTTGAAATAATTGAGTTTTTATCATTTATAGAAAAAAAAAGTTATGCATTTCGCGAAGCATATCACACTTAAAAAAATGTAGAACTTTTTCTGTAAAAAACTACTTTTCGAGGGAGATGGAAAAATTTGAAAAAAATATATTTAGAATCTACAAACAAAATGCTACAAATCACTAATTTACATCATCTTCAAATTCTTAATAGCTTAAAAGTTATAGTTGTTGGAAGTTGAAGATTATTTTAAAAATGTTTATCTCAGTGTCAAAAGTGGCAAAAATAGTGGGAACCATTATTGTGAGTTCACCCAATAAGTGAAATTAATGAAAAATAATTGTAAAATCTTATTGAGAAGATGCAAGAGTTGGTTGCAAGGCTTTTCGTCATTCACATTCTTGTTCTTGTTGTTTTTGCAAAGCTTCTTCGATACGTCATGCTTTCTCTTCTTCTTCTTCTAAGGCAATGGTGATTTGTCTAAACTTGGCCCAATTGACTTTCGTCCTCCAAGATAAAACATGCAATTCAAGGATTATGTCTTCCTATTTATCATGAAAACCTAAATTAGGTTGGAGTACAAGGGCTTCTTCTTCATCCTCTCTAGGGAGAACCGTCTCGATTCATTCTCAAGGACACAAGTTATCAATTCATCTAAATATTTTGGGTAGATGGGGTCGGGTGCATGCGATACTTCTGTGTAAAGGTAAAAACATGTGTCTCATATGCAATAAGAGCGATAAACTTGTTGGGTTTGTTTAATAGTTGCTCTACTTGTTGGATTTTTTGAAAATGCTTGCTCAATCTCTTACGCTTTTCTCTTTGATGATATCCTAGAAACATAGACTTCAATCCACGAGGCATTGTGTTTTTTGATTCATTTTTCAAGAATGTGAGACAAAAACTCTAAGTTAAGGATGCAAGACAATTAGGACTAACTAATGCAACATTCAAATCTATCAGGGTTCAGGAGGGGATGGTTGAAAAGCTTGGACTCTTTATTGTTCCCTCATTCTTTTTTATCTCTCTCCTACTCAATTTCTCTTATTAAGGCTCTTTCAAGATGTTGGGCTATATCTTCTTCCTCTTCTATGAAAAAGATAGTATGGATGTATTCAACATAGCTAGTTTTAGTTTTCCATGCTAGGTGTTTTAATCTAATGATAAAATCCACTTGATCATCGTTGAATCCTATGTCAACTTGGATTATGGAAGTAACATTCACACCAAGAAGAACCATCTCAGCCCATTCTTGAAATTAGGAGACTCTAGGCTATGTGTGATTATAATTGAAATGAAGAGAGAAAATTTACTTCCTAATTAAATCTAAATGAGGTTGTGAGCTGAAATAGAAATCAATTAACCCCTAGATCTAAGTGAAGATTGTTGCATGAAATTGGAAAAGATTAACCCCTAATTGAGGATCTAGATGAACATTGTTACATGAAAATGAAATGAATTAACCCCTAATTAAAGATCTAGATGAATATTGTTGCATGAAAATGAAATTAGTTAACCCCTAATTAAGGATCTAGATGAAGATTGTTGCATGAAAATCAAATTGATTAACCCCTAACTAAGGATCTAGATGAAGATTGTTGCATGAAAATAAAATGAATTAACCCCTAATTAAGGATCTATATGAAGATTTTTGCATGAAAATGAAATGAATTAACCCCTATTTAAGGATCTAGATGAATATTGTTGCATGAAAATGCAATGAATTAACCCCTATTTAAGGATCTAGATGAATATTGTTGCATAAAAATGCAATGAATTAACCCCTAATTAAGGATCTAGATAAATTTATTGCATGAAAATGAAACAAATTACCCCCTAATTAAGGATCTAGATGAAGATTCTTGCATTAACATGAAATTAATTAAAACCTAATTAGGGGTCTAGATGAAGATTTTTGCATGAAAATGAAATGAATTAACCCCTAATTAAAGATCTAGATGAAGATTGTTGCATGAAAATTAAACGAATTAACCTGCATGCATTTGAACCTTAAAATCTACAAATCACAAACCCTAATTACTATATATCCTACATATGACAAATGACATGATCTAAACCTTGCATGTGAAAAGGTAAATGATCAAACTGAACTAGGCTAACCAATTGCGTAGCTCCTTGAACCAACTGTGCAATTTGCTTGACCAACTACGTAGCTTGGTGAGCCAAGTGCATAGGTTTGACCTCTGGAAGTTGGAAAAGCTTGATAGTTGATTTTTGAAAGAATTTTGCTTCTTGAGTACCTACAAATGATCAGAAACTCACAAAGACATCAGAAAAGATTTGCGCTCATGTGGGTTCACTAGATGTAGATTGAGAAAATTTGTTTTCGGGGGTTAGACAAGAAATCAAACCAATAGCATAATATGAAAAAAAAATCACAAACTTTATTAACAACTATGCTAACCTATCCTAATCCTACCAACAAAGACTCTAAAACAAAACACGAAAACACCATGCAAGTATTACCTATTCTTTCAATGTGGCTCCATTGTTCTTTCTTTCTCCTCTAATTGATGTCACTTTCATTGTGTAGATGCAAGTATGAATGAGAGAAAGGTGATTGCAAGGATTACTCGAAAGTGTGATTTATTAAAATGATTCAAAAGTTAGATAGGATAAAAATGCTTAAAGAAAAAATGACAATTTGCTAGAATTAGATCAAATGCTAGACAAATTGATAGAATAATGACAAGAAAATTAGATGAATTGATTGAAAGAGAGATCTCAATTTGTACAAAATTGGAGACTCAATGGACAAAAGAGATCGAAAAGTTTTTTTATTACATGGATGGACCTGATTGAGAGCATAATAGAGTTGTCATTTGAAGAAGGATGAAGGAGATGAGGAAACAACAGAGAAAAAGCAAAAAGAAATTTTTTTGATGATGCATATCTTATTTTCGAATTTAAAATTAAGATATAATGAGACATTTCCAAAAAGCAATATTTTCAAAAATAAAAGAGAAATCTCATAAATATCCAAGATATTATTGCCATTTTCAAAAATTAGGAGGATAATTAGGACAAATAATTAAATAATTAAAGATATTTATTTAATTAAGACACAATTAGCTAATTAAATCATTTTAAATAAATTATTCAGTTATGGGAGATGGAAATTCAACATTTAATAAAATAATTAAAATTATTTAATTAAAGTGTGAAATCAAAATTAATTAAATAAAAAATTATTTAATTAATATTAAATGGAGATGGTTAAAGGATCAAAGATTAAAATATTAAGAAGAATAATTAGTAAAGGTCAAATTAAGTCAATTTTGGTCAAAATTGGTGAAATTGGGAAGAATTGGGAAGGTTTGGACAGAAATTAGAAATATTTGAGTGAAAATGAGAAAATTAGGTTAACCAGGTAAAACCAAGCAAGAGTGGGTAAACTAAGTCAAAGTAGGTCAACAAACAGAAAAGGGATGAATATGACACAATGGGGCAGGAGAAGAGGTCAAAATGAATTCATAAAATAGGAATACGGAGAAAATGAAGCCAACGAGATAGAAAATGGAAACCAAGAAGCGACAAGACCAAAAAGAAAGTGAAAAAAACCTAAATCGAGATAGGGGTTTAGGGCAAAAACTCACATCACTAGATCGAGAGTGGAATGAATTGACACCAAATGGAAGAATCGGAGGATAAAATGAAAGCCTAAACTTTAAATGCAAATAAAATGAAATGATCTAGACAATAAATGGACAAGGCAAAGTGGCAAGATTGGATTAGGAGCAAAAAACCCTAACCAGAACAAAATTAGGCCAACTGACACTGCAAAAATCAAAAGGGAAAGATCTGACACAAAGGGGATAAAGTTAAGGGTAAAATGAAACCCCAAACTAAAGATGGGAAGAAAATTAAACAATCTAGATAGAAAATGGAAAAGCCAAAACAAGATAGGATCACACAAATAATGAAGATTATACATGTGATTAGGTTAAAAATGAAGAACACAAGTGATACCGATTTTTAGTGTGTACACTATAAGGTTTAATATTTAAAAAGTAAGAAAGAAATGAGATTATCACTTGAATCCTTGCACCCCACTTTTTTTTAGTTTGTTTAATTATAGCATTAAAATATCCCACCATAATCTATATTTCTAGCAAATTTACTCTCAAAATCAAAGATATTTGATCCCAATAATACTTCATTTTATGAGAGGATTGAGGAACATTAACATTAACTAGGAATTTTCTTCCTTGGAATCGAAAAAAATTACATAGACAATTATCCAAGAGTTAGAAGATAATATATCCAAGATGGAATTCACTAGGTGATTAGACTGGATTATATCCAAATCTCCAATTGAAATTTCATCTTCCATTATTGAAACACTACATTTTCTAGATAGCCTTGGCAAAAATTTGGAGTTATCCAAAATCGTGGATTTAGTTTGTTGTAGAAAAATGGTCTCTAGATTACATTTTTCTAAGACTATCCAAAGATAAAGACTCTTGGTTGGGGATTGTAATCCTACTATGTTCTTGTAATAAGTGAAAAATTAAAGTTTCCACCATAGGAGAATGCAAACCACTAATTTTTTCTTAGTGACTTATTACATTCAAAAGAGGGTTGAATCCAATTGATTCAATCACAAATCAACAAAGATAAGGACTGAAAATACTTTTTGGATTCAAGGGGTGGATTTCTTTTCCCTCTTTTTTGAGTTGAATTGCTGAAATTAGGGTAAAGTGTTAAAAATGAAGATAAAAACATGGAAACAACGAGCTAAAGATGCGGGACTGAGACACACACTTGGATCTAAGAATAATAGGTAGATTCAAATCTAATCCTTGAAAAACCTCCAAAAATCTCAAGACCGGAATGCCCATCACTCTAGTCATCCTAACTTTTCACACTCCAAAAGGGGTTGATTCATCTCTGTGAATAATTTTGATTCTGAAGATCGCAGCTTTGTACAAGTGTTTCCTAAACATGGAAAGAAAGGGAAAAACATTGGGGATAGGGGCTTGCTTAAGTTAAACCCACCAGTTTAGGAATTAACCTTGATTGAAATATTGCAAATACTAAAATAAATAATGGAAGGATATAACTCAGATCTGCAATGACTGATAATGATGCTTTTCTTATTGAATGTGATCACATATGTTGTATGATATTGCATACACATGAGAAAACCCAAATCACTCATGCATTCTTGCATATGAAAGATGTAATGTTACTCCATAATTGATGAATGAAGAATGCAACCTTGAAGACCTCTAGAGATGCTTGATGATGAATGCTTCAATTCTTTAACACTTTATGATTATAATTTTCCCTTCTCTTATGATGTCCATATATGCAAATGAGAGGGGAAAGTCTCCTTATATACTTTCTCATCGAAAATCATGCTAATTTTTTTACATAGGCAAACACGAGGGGATATGTCTCACTCAAATTTGATAATGCAAGAGGGTTTGAAAATAGGGTCCAAATAAGGAGGACCAAAGTGTAGCACCTTGGTCCTAATGAGGACCAAAATTCCACACCATGGTCCTACTCTATTTTAGGACCAAACTAAGGGGCCATGTAGTGTGTAAAATAAAAATAATGCCATATATGCATGATGTAAGCATAATTAGGTCTTAATTAAGCACTGGGAAATGAACACTAGGTGAACTCACAAAGCTGGTTCCCACTTTTTGGTACATCCTGATTTTTGTTGAAATCATACATTTTTTTAAAAATATAATGATTTAAGCTTTAAGAGGTCCCATTTGAAGTAATTAATTGAAGAGAGTTAAATCAAAGGCTCTTAGATCAAAATTTCTTGGATATAACCTCTCTACTTCTAAATCATACTTGCAATGGAGTCTCCTTTGCATCTATCAAATGCTAATAAAAAACCAATTTTACATTAGCTTTTGGGGGGTCAAATTAATTCATTTAAAAGTTTTTTTTTTAAAGTATTTAGTCCTTATTATAAGCTTTCCAAATAGTATAACTTTTAATATATTTAATTTCATTAATATATTTTTATTTTATTTCTTATGAATGTAGGTTTTTCACCAAACATGAACTTATTTGTTCAATGCATTGGGAAAAATAGTAAAATAATTCAAAAAAAATCTGAAAAATATCTATGCACTAGGTATTGGTATTTTCTTTCTAACAAAAAAAAGAAAATTGAATTTTGATATATATAGAACAAGTTATGTGTGCAAACGTACACCTATATCTAAATTATAATTAGTCGAACTTCAAAACTTAATAAAATAAAAAATATTCAACATATCACTATCAAACCAAGTGCATGCCCTGGGTATTGATGTTACAAACCAAAATTCAAAAGAATTAAGTTTTTATCATTTAGAGAAAAAAAATTATGCGCTTCAGGATACACATAAAAAATGTTGTTTGTTGTAAACAACTACTTTTTGAGGGAGATGGAAAAATCAATAAAATTTTATTCAAACAAATTTGCACAAAATATATTTAGAATCTACAACAATATGTTAAAAATCACTAGTTTATATCATCTTCAAATTTTTAACGGTTTAAAAGTTATAGGTGTTAGAAAGTGAAGGTTTTTTTCAAAATATTCATCTAAGTGTTAAAGTTGGTCAAAAAGTGGGAACCAGTATTGTGAGTTCACCCCACTAAGGTGAGGACCCAAAATTTGGACTAAATTGTAAGGGAGTACAATTTAGGATGCTATATTTATCCCCCACTTTAGCGGGAGTATCAACTTATGCAAATACTCAAGGTAAAGAAGACAAAAGAAAGATGAAGAAGCAGAGGAATGTGGAGCAAAATCACAAGGACTATAAGACATCTCTAATTTCGACGAACCAAGGCCCCAATCTTAGGATCTTAACTCACTCAATCAAGGGCACACAAAACAAGACAAAAACAAAAATCCAAACAAAAACAAAGGAAAAAGACATGAAAACACACACACAAGACCTCAAGTCAATTAGCTAAAGAGACCCCAATATCAAAATGTCTCAACAACTAATATCATTCTTGAAAAAATCCTTCTCACTAACGCATGTGATCACATAAAAGAGTGAAGCACACATCATCCATGAACTATTAATAGCAAAGCTACAAGTCCATGAGAAGAAGGAAAGAGAGAACATAGATACACACTAGATGTGTTTTGCTAGATGATCCATGAGAAGAATGATAAGAAAGGACATGGATATTGTTGGCATTTGCATGAAGATTGCATTAATGATATGTTGTGTTGTCATTGATGTCAATTGAACCGGTAATGATATTAATAATGTTGCTTATATTGTTGTTATTGTTAATATTGTCTTGTAACCGATAGGAAGAACTTTGTGAAGGTTATTGTAAACCGGTATGTAATTTTTTTAGTTGAACCGGTAATCAGAGTAAAAGGTTAAACCCTTTCTATGTTATGTAACTGGTAAAACCTACCAGTTAGTTTTGTTAAACCCTAACCGATTAAGTTTGTTGAATTGGTTATGTTGGTTGAGCGGTAATGATGGTGACATGTAAGGTCATTGTATGAAGACAAGTTCAAAATGTTTTGGCATGTTTTTTTATCGAGGGTATGAACAAAATGTATTTGCATCTAATACAAAATGTGTGATGAGTTACTGAGCTCGATGAAGCGGTAGTCAAGGAGCAGTTGAGGTTTTCTTGATTGATGTGATGAGATTGCTATGAGATCCAATGGTCATGCTTGTACCGACTTGTTTGTAATCTCGATGATGAGAGGATTATATTTTTGTTGTGTTACCAACCTAATTGATTTGTAGTTAAGGTTGATGAAGTTGTTTTGTTTAAGTGTTGGCAAGAGTTGGTAGAAATCAGTTGAGTGTGTGTTTGCCAAACCAGAGAATGAGTCTGTAGTTTGAGTAAAGGCAAATAGAATCTTAAATGGATTTGATCAAGCAAATGTAGTGCTATTCAGATAGATTAAGAAACTCCTATTGTTTTCTAACAATTTTAGCAGAATTGAAATCCCCTAATTGGGTAAGCTCTAACAAGCTTGGCTACTTATTAAATCCTCTAACAAGATGGTCCATTAGATTGGATTCTCAAATTCTCTACTGAGGTTACTCCTTATAGGGTATTTTCTTCTAACAAGGCATTTGTAGTCAATCCCTTAACCGGGTGATTCCTAACAGGATCAGTTCTTGACAGGACTTTTGTAAAAGCTTTAACAGGCTAGGCTCCTAACAGGGCGAACTTCAGAAGAGTTCAAATATTTTCTTGTGAGCCCCATCTCACCATGGTTTTTTACCTATTTGGGTTTTCCACGTATAAATACTCATGTCATGTGGTGAATGTTTTGTGGTTATGATCTTATGATTGATTTGATTAACTATTTTTGATAAGGCATGATAACCGAAAGCATTAAGAAGTGAACTATTGACATGTGATAAAGCATTTGGATGTTTACAAGTTAAATGTTGTTTACTATTAAGTTGTTGTAACAGTCAACCGGTATTCTTATGAGTATTGATCTTGACAATGGTATTTCAGTGATAAGATTACTTTGCATGTTTGAGTTTGAGTTTGGAGAGTTTGTATCAGTTTTTCTATTTGTTGATTCACCCCCCCCCCCCCTCTCAATAATCTACCAGATACTTATTCTTTCATCATACCATAAATTGGTATCAGAACATCTCAAGTCCTCTAAGGTCTAAGCCTAACAGCTTGAGGAAAAGATCTGCTAGATCATGATGAAGAAGGAAGGTCTGAAGTTCAATAGAGAAAACTATAGGATATGGAGAGACGGAATGAAGATTTACATTAAGAGTCTGGGAAGTCAATATTGGGATCATGTAGAAACTCAATATGTTGCACCTACTGGAACTCCAACTGATGATCATAAGAAAGAACAACAAGAAAACCATCAAGCACTGGAAGCTATTATCAGTTCCCTATCTGATGTTGAATATGTAGATGTTCATGGTCTTGAAACTGCATATGAAGTATGGAAAAAACTTAAAGAGATTTATACTAGTGATGAGCATGTTAAGATTGCTAAAAAAGAAGAGAGTCTAAGAGGAAAGTTTGATGACATGAGGATGTCTAGCAGTATGGTCAAAGGATAAAAGAGATAGTCGGTGAAATTAAGAGTGCAGGAGGGAAAGTGGAAGATGCCACAGTAATCAGTAAGCTACTGAGAACACTCCTACCAATCTATGCTATTCGAGTCGTAGCTATTTAGGAGCTAAATTCAATTGACAAAACTAAGGTACCTTTTGACTCCATCATTAGCAAGCTTACTACTTTTGAATTAAATGGTTATGATGGTAGTGTACAGAAATCTGAGTCTGCATTTAGAGCTTTTGTTTCTAACCCATTTGTGAGAAAAAGTAGAGATACTAGTCATGGTTATGAATCTAGATCCAGTAGAGATGTTGATGATGAAGACAGTTTAGTGGAGCTTGAAGCATTGTTGGAAAAGCGGTTACCCATAGACAATGGTAAATATAGAGGTAAACTACCTTTAAAATGTTTTGCATGCAACAAGATTGGCCACATAGCAGCTAATTGTCCTAATGGTGAAAATGAGCACAAGAGAGATAAATTCAAGAAGTATAAGGGTAAAGGCAAAAGAGATTGTCTTATTGCTATTGATAGTGGTATCACTGATGAAGAATCTGATGATGATGCTAGTGAAGATATTGTGTTTGTAGCTATTAAGGAACAGATATCAGACCAGAAGGCATTAGTATCCATGATGGATAACTCTAATGATTGGATCATTGATAGTGGTTGTTCACATCATATGACTGGTGATCGGAGCAAATTTCTTTCCTTGAAGGAATTTGATGGCGGTGTAGTTAGATTTAGCAATGACTCACCCTGCATGGTTAAAGGTAAAGGAGTTATTTCTCTTAATGGGAAGAGAAGTGCAGATGATGTCTACTGGGTTGAAGGACTCAAGAACAATATTTTGAGTGTGGCACAACTTAATGAGAAAAGATATCCATTGGAGTTTAAAAATGTATGTGCAAAATCTTTAACAACAAAGGTGAATTGATTGCAATAGGGAAACAAACTCAAAGGTAACCTGTTTCATCTCAATTCTAAAGTTAGCAACTGTTTTATTGCAAAAATAGATGATAGCTGGCTTTGGCATAGGAGATTTTGTCATATAAACTTTGATAACATTATTAAAGTGAGTAAGTCCAAGACAGTGAGAGGTTTGCCTCATTTAGAAAAATCGGTTAATGCTCTTTGCAAAGAATGTTATTTAGGAAAGATAACTTCTTCAACTTTCAAAAGAAAATCCTTCTCAGCGGAGCAATTGTTAGATTTGGTTCATACAGATCTTTGTGGACCAATAAGAACAAAAATCATTCAAGGTGATAGATATTTTCTGATTCTCGCTGATGATTGCTCAAGGATGATGTGGGTCACATTCTTGAAAGATAAGACTGAATATTTTGGTAAGTTCAAGGCATTCAGGGCCTTAGCACAGAAAGAGAGTGGTAAGAAGATAAAATGTCTGAGGACAGATCGAGGCGGTGAATTCACTTCTGAGGAATTCACTAGGTACTATGAAGAGAATGGTATCAAACGGCAGCTTTCTGCACCAAGGACATCACAGCATAATGGTATCGCAGAAAGGAACAACCGATCAGTTGTTGAAGCTGCTAGGACAATGTTGATACAAGGAGGTGTAGCGAAAACCTTTTGTAGAGAAGCTGTCAGCACAACTATCTACACAATGAGCCGGGTTCTGGTAAAGAGAGGTAAGAAAAAGACTCCTTATGAATATTGGTATGGATGATCACCTGAGGTTAGTTACTTTAAGATATTTGGAAGAAAATGTTTTATTAAGAGAGGTGATTACATTAGAAAATTTGAGGCTAAGAGTGATGAAGGCATATTTCTTGGCTATTCCACCAAGAGTAAGGCCTACAAATATTTTAACAACTGGACACAGAGAATTGTTGAGAGTTTTGATGTTCAAGTGGATGAATTTCCTGAAGTCTCAAAAGGAACTAGTTTAGAGAAGAAGGATGAAGATCCTTGCATTTTGTTTTTGGAACCAGAAACTATGAAATCTGAAACCGGCAAAGAAAATTATGATGCACCAGTTAAACCGGAACACATAAATTCAGAAGAAGATGATGACAATGAAGAAGCTGAACCTAAAGATAATGATCATGTTATTCTTAGATATGTGAGACTGAATCACAATCCTGAGCAGATTATTGGATACAAGGATGCTGGAGTACTAACCAGAAGAAGAATCAGAGAGAATTCTTGCATGATCTCCACCATTGAACCAAGAACTGCTAAGGAGGCATTTGGTGATGATTATTGGTTTAAAGCTATGGAGGAGGAATGGGATCGAATTGAGAAGAACAATACTTGGACCCTAGTACCCCGACTGGTAAATAAGAATGTTATAGGTACTAAATGGGTATATAGGAACAAGTTGAATGAAAATGTTGTTGTAGTTCGCAACAAGGTAAGATTAGTCTGCAAAGGTTATGCACAAGAAGAAGGAGAAGATTATGGAGAAACTTTTGCACCAGTAGCAAGACTAGAAGGTATCAGAACTTTACTTGCATTTGCAGCCCATAACAAGTTCAAGGTATATCAAATGGATGTTGTCTGCATTTTTGAATGGGATATTGGAAGAAGATGTGTACATAGAGCAACCAGATGGTTATGCTTTGACTGATGAGAAAGACATGGTATGCAAACTCCATAAGGCTTTATATGGATTAAAGCAGGCACCCAGAGCATGGTATGAAAGGCTTCATACACATCTAATGAAGATAGGCTTTTTGAGAACCATTGATGATAGTAACATATATCTCAAGTCTGAAGGAGATGAAATATTGGTCAATGAAGTATTTGTTGATGATATTATATTTGGAGGTAATGATGTCATGAGCAATAGTTTTGTAGATGAAATGAAAAATGAGTTTGAAATGTCTTTAGTAGGGGAAATAAAAAATTTCATAGGTTTGCAGATACAGCAAATGAAGGATGTTATTTTCATTACACAGTCTAAGTATGGGAAAGAGGTTTTGAAGAAATTTGGCATGAGTGACTATAAACCAGTTGGAACACCAATGGTTACAGGTTGTAAATTGTCCAAGGAAGATGAATCTAAGTTTGTTGATGAGAAGGAATACATGTCCATGATTGGCAAATTGCACTATGTTGTTCACAGCAGACCGAACATAGCCCATGTGGTTGGCATAGTTGCTAGATTTCAAAAGAATTCTAAGGAGACACACCTAATAGCAACCAAGAGAATCTTTAGATACCTGAAAGGTACTGTTGACTATGGATTATGGTATCCATATGGAAGAAAAAATGATTTGAAGGCATTCACAAATGCTGATTGGGTAGGAAATGTTGATGACCGGAAAAGCACAACTGGTGGAGCTTTTTTTCTTGGAGGAAGGCTTGTTTCATGGAGTAGTAAAAATCAGAGTTGTACTTCACAACATATTGCAGAAGCTGAGTATGTTGCAGCTTATATGAATTGCACACAAGCTATTTGGATGAGGCACATTTTGGAAGGTTTTAAGATGAAGATTTCAGAACCTATAAAGATTTTATGTGATAACACAAGTGCCATAAATATTTCTAAGAATCTTGTTTTGCATGCATGAACCAAGCACATTAAATTGAAGTATAATTTCTTGAGGGAAAAATTTCAGAGCAAAGATGTTATCTTAGAACATGTCGAGCTACCAAGAAGCAGCTTACAGATATTTTGACCAAACCTTTGCCTAAAACTACTTTTGGTTATCTTAGAAGACGGTTAGGGGTTGTCCCTCTTCATGAAGTCAGTTGAACATGATGTTGACTACATCAGTCCCTGAAACACTTGCAAAATTTTACAAGGGTTGATGTAGAAGTGGATGTATTCCATAGGGGGAGCATCAATTTGCAGTATGTTGTTGATGCACAGTGTAAATTTCACATTACATGTTCTGCTTTCAATTTGGCATTGTTGTCAAAGGGGGAGAATAATTATGTGATTATGGGAAGGAAAACTAGTGACAAACTGAAGACAGAGAGAGCATGTGAATACTTGGTAATGTAAACCAGGATTCCTATTCACAATCACAGCAGCAAAGTGATGGTGTTGATATTTTGTATTGCCATCAATGCCAAAGGGGGAGATTGATGGCATTTGCATGAAGATTGCATTAATCATATATTGTGTTGTCATTGATGTCAATTGAACCGATAATGATATTAATAATGTTGCTAATATTGTTGTTATTGTTTATATTGTCTTGTAACCGATAGGAAGAACTTTGTGAAGGTTATTGTAAACCGGTATGTAAGTTTTTGAGTTGAACCGATAATCGGAGTAAAAGGTTAAACCCTTTAATTCTATGTTATGTAACCAGTAAACCCTACCAGTTGTTTTTGTTAAACCCTAATTGATTAAGGTTGTTGAATTGGTTATGTTGGTTGAACGGTAATGATGGTGACACGTAATGTCATTGTATGAAGACAAGTTCAAAATGTTTTGGCGCATTTGTTTGTCTAGGGAATGAACAAAATGTATTTGCATCTAATGCAAAATGTGTGATGAGTTACTGAGCTCGATGAAGCTGTAACCAAGGAGCGGCTGAGGTTTTCTTGATTGATGTGATGAGATTGCTATGAAATCCAATGGTCATGCTTGTACCGACTTGTTTGTAATCTCGATGATGAGAGGATTGGATTTTTGTTGTGTTACCAACCTAATTGATTTGTATTTAAGGTCGATGAAGTTGTTTTGTTTAAGTGTTGGCAAGAGTTGGCAGAAATTAGTTGAGTGTGTGTTTGTTGAAGCAGGGAATGAGTCTGCAATTTGAGTAAAGGCAGATAGAAGCTTAAATGGATCTGATCAAGCAAATGTAGTGCTATTCAGAAAGATCAAGAAACTCCTGTTGTTTTCTAACAATTATAGCAGAATTGAAATCCCTGAACTGGGTAAGCTCTAACAAGCTTGGTTACTTATTAAATCCTCTAACAAGGTGGTCCATTAGATTGGATTTTCAAATCCTCTACTACGGTTACTCCTTATAGGGTATTTACTTATAACAAGGCATTTGTATTCAATCCCTTAACCGAGTGATTCCTAACAGGATCAGCTCTTGACAGGACTTTTGTAAAAGCTTTAACAGGCTAGGCTCCTAACAGGGTGAACTTCAGAAGAGTTCAAATATTTTCTTGTGAGTCCCATCTCACCATGGTTTTTACCTATCTGGGTTTTCCACATATAAATACTTGTGTCATGTGGTGAATATTTTGTGGTTATGATCATATGATTGATTTGATTAACTATTTCTGATAAGGTATGATAACTGGAAGCATTAAAAAGTGAATTATTGACATATGATAAAGCATTTGGATGTTTACAAGTTAAATGTTATTTACCGTTAAGTTGTTGTAATAGTCAACCGGTATTCTTATGAGTATTGATCTTGACAATGGTATTTCATTGATAAGATTACTTTGCATGTTTGAGTTTGAGTTTGGAGAGTATGTGTCATTTTTTCTATTTACTGATTCACACGCCCCCCTCTCAGTAATCTACTGGATACTTATTCTTTCATCATACCATCAAATACCTTGCCCCTAGATGTTTTTATGTAGGTGATCCATGTTGGAGAGTTGAATAGGAATAATCTAGTTGTTTTTAGCTATTTGCAATCATCCTCATGTGTATGTAAAAGTGATGTCTGATTTCTAGTATATACCACCTCCTATAAGAGTGTGCATCAACATATTTAAGAAATGTAATGTAAATGCAAATACCAAGTGGCAACTATGTAAATGCCAAAGGACAAATGTTTGCCTTCAAGAACATCTCGCTCTAAAAGTTTCCTTTGGTTCTGAGAATGTGTAACCTTGATTGAAAAAGATACATTCCTGGTTTCGCGGACATCCCATGTAAGATTGGTGATGTATAACCCCACTTAAGACACATATCAATGTTGCATCTATATTCAGGTGTGAAGCATCCCGCTCTAAGAATTTTTTCGCTTGGGTTTTGAGAATGAACACCCCATTTAAGACATGCTAAAATGATATGCAAAAATATAGTACAATATGGTACAAAGGGAGCGAAATGTGTTCCCCCCCCCCCCCCACACCCTTAAGATGTCAACATAGGCCTTTGTTGATGTCTTAAGGAAAAAAAAAAAAAAAAAGGATACCTGCCTTCAGCACCAAGGAGATATCCTTTAGGCAACAATGTCATAAATCTAAGACAAAGAGGGAATATTCTTCAAGCAAGGATAAAATAGTTGAAAAAGTGATATCTTGCAACAAGTGTAAAGGAGATCCTTGGAGGGGAAGAGATCTTTTCTCAAAAGACATCTACCTCCAAGAGGAGTTTCTTAAACAAATATAGCATCTTCTACCAAAAGAAAGGAAGGAGAACAAGAATGGATACCTTCCTCCTATCGCTAGGTGAAAGAGATTCTTGATGAAGGATGACACACTTTTGACCCAATGAGAGGGGGTATGTTTATAATAGATATACATTTCCAAATGAAGAATAGATTGTAGCCAAGGATGTACACCTCTTGCATAAGAGAGAATCCTTGATCAAACTACAAATTCACACAATGAATGACACCGCTCACAAAGGAAAAGTAGATCCTTAGGAGAGAGAGAGAGAGAGAGAGAGAGAGAGATCATTTCCCCCCAAGTGTCACAAAAATGAGAATAATTACACAAGCTTAAGGAGATATAAAACATAAGAAAATGCTCAATATACTCACATGAATAAATATCCAATGCAAGAAAAGACATTTGTATATGTAAAATGCAACTCTAAAGAAGTGTTAATCTTCAAAGAAAGAGAGAGAAAATGAAAGAAAGATCATTGATTCCCCTAAAGAGGGATTATTCATAGGAGACATATTGTTCCATGCAAGAAAGGATATTAACACATGAGAAATGAAACCCCTAAAGGGGATAGTGATACTATTCATACCAAGAGAGAAAGGGGAAAAAATGCCATCCTTGCCCCCTTAAGAAAGAAGACAAGGACGGATTCCCTTAGGAGAGATTATTCATAAGAGACGTGGCATTCCAAGCAAAGGATAGGTCCTAAAAAGGGACACATATGTATTGGCATGAAGGATAGTTCTATGCAAGAAAGGACATCAAGTTATTAATATAATGCAATCCATAAAGGAAATGGTGAAACTTTAAAGATGAGAGATAGAATAGAGATAAAAGAAAATCATGTTGCTACCCCAAGATATTTGAAATTAAAAAATCACCACCTCTAATGAAAAAGAGCCCCCAATTAAGTGAACTAGTTCTGTCATAGGGTGAAGAGAAACATGAGAGGGAAAGGAGTGCTAAGGCAATACCTTTTCACCTATAAAGAGAGCAAGATCTGTTGAAAGTCATATATGAGCAAGATCGTATTGTTCTTGAAAAAACTCCTTAAATGCTTTACACTTTCCCAGAGAATAAGAACCACGATGATGAAAAAGGCAATATTCACTTCCTTACTTACACTTAGTGCTAAACCTTACAAAAGGAAAAACAACATTCTTGTCATACTTCAATTTCCAAAAGATTCTAGTAGCCAATTTTTCTTGATCATCAATAGGTGTATGCTTATTCTTTTTAGATTGAGGACAAGGGTTGTTATTAGAAGAAGAAGGATTATCATCTATGAATTTAACTTTGCCACTATCAATACGTCCTTTCATTGTATTTTGAAAATAAGGACAATCATTCACATGATGATCACGAGTTTGATGAAATGAACAATAATGATTTTTTGAAGAAGAAGCACTTTTACGAGAACAAATGGTTTGTTGTCGTGCAAGATGGTCTTTGAAGTCTTATATCCTAAGGAGGTCATCCATAGGAAATTTATTATCGTTTCCTAGGCCTTCTTTGGTAATTTGTGTAGAAAGGTTTATAGGGACTCGAATTCCTTGTTCAAAATTTCCAAGTCCGCTTCCTCTAAAATATTATTTTGATATCATGTTAAAGCAACTCCTATAAGAATCCTTTAATTGATAAGGCAGAGGAACATTATAATAAATTTCTTTGAAGTTTGTCATGTAAGGATGTTTAGAGGGAACAAAGGGATTAGTAGATGAAGAAGGAATATCTTGTGAAGGAGGATTTTCCTTTCTTTCATCATGCATATCATCTTTGAGAGATTGGGAAGGGATTTCCTTATCATCGAAGGCCTCATCTTTACTTAATTTTATATGGGGGGAGAGATCATGCATGAAATGCATACCATCATCTTCGCTACAAATGTTTTGATGATTAAGATAGGCTCTAGGAGAATAAGGAGTATCTAGAGAGATGGAAATACCAATATTGTGATTTTGCCCCCTTTGCGTTAAAGTATGTGTATGAGAAGAAGATGGGGCCATGTTTCTCTTAAATTATTTCTCTCCATTAGAGAGATCATTCATAGGAGTATTAGCTCTCTCTTCATTCACATTAGACACCCTAGGAGAGGTACAAGTGTTAGGTTTTCCATTCATATTTCTAGGATTGGGATCTACAAAAGCTTAGAGGTGATCTATATATGAAATTTAATTTCCTAAAAACATTAAAATAAAACAACATGCACTATATATGAAATCTTTGAGATCAAATTGATTGAAAGGAAAAAAAAATTGAAACCCTAAAAACACAATAATCTAAAGTGCTATGAATGAAAATAAGCAATGTGAAATGAAAGAAGTTGTTATCCAACACATGATTTTGATAAATATAAGTGAAAAGAAAAGTAATCATATGTGAAATTACAAATAAATCAGATCTATCAAGTACCATAATGAATGTTTTAAAATCATATCTAAAAATTGATCTGACAAATGGAACCAATTCACAAATCAAGTTAACCAAAATAAATTAAATTTTTTATGAATTAAACCTCTAAATTTATATAATTTGATTAAAATGAGATCTATGAATTTGAATTTGAATTTTGAAATGTTTCTAAATAAGATCCTAAACAATTAATCCAAATTAGGCAAATCGCAAGCTCAATTTTAAAATTTTAAAATTAAGGCTTTTATATTGAAATTAACCTCTATTTTTTTAGAATTCACTTAGAAATTAAACTTGTAAATGTAAATTTGAATTTTAAATTGCATAAACACTCTATTCTGAGAACATAAATAAAAAATAAGGGTGTAAGACGTTGGGTTCACCAAAATGTAATGGGTGAAAAATTAGGGTTTTCACCATAGGAGAATGAAAACTGCTAATTTTTACTTAGTGACCTATTACGTTAAAAAGAGAGTTGAATCCAATAGATTTAGTCACAAACCAGAAAAGATAAGAACTTAAAATACTGTTTGGATTCAAGGGGTGGATTTGTTTGCCCTCTTTTGTGAGTTGAATTGTTGAAATTAGGGTAAAGTGTTGCAAATAAAGATAAAACACGAAAAAACAACGAGCTACAAATACGGGACTCGGACACACACCTAGATCTGAGAATTATAAGAATATTCAAATCTAATCCCCGAAAAAGATCCAAAAATGTTGGGACCAGAATGTACGTTGCTCTGGTCCTCCTAACTTTTCGCACACCAAAAGGGGTCGATTCGTCTCTGTGAATAATTCTGATTCTAGATATCATAGCTTTGTACATGTTTCCTACACACAGAAAGAAAGGGAAATAGGTCAAGAATAGGGGCTTGTCTAAGGCAAGCTCCAGTTTAGGAATTAACCTTGATTGAAATATTGCAAGTACAAAAATAAACAATGGAAGGATATTACTCAGATCTGAAATGACTGGTAATGATGCTTTTCTTCTTGAATGTAATCACATATGTTGTATGAAATGGTATGCACATGAAAAAACCCTAATTACACACACATGCTTGAATATGAAAGATGCAATGTTACTCCACAATTGATGAATGAAGAATGCAACCTTGAAGACCTCTAGAGATGCTTGAGAATGAATTCTTCAATTCTTGAACACTTGATGATTATAATTTTTCCCTTCTCTTATGATGGCTATATATGCAAATGAGAGGGGAAATCCTCCTTATATACTTGCCTGTCAAAAATCATGCTAATTTTTTGACATAGGCCAACACAGAGGGAGACTTCCCGCTCAAATTTGATAATTCAAGAGGGATTCAAAATAGGGCCCAAATAAGGAGGACCAAAGGATGGTTCCCTGGTCCTAATGAGGACCAAAGTGCCATTGTAATATGATAATACTAAACATGTGTTTTTCTCAATTTTGATTGGTAGTAATGAGAAGAATGAACAATTATTACTAATTTCTTGCAATTTTGATCTAAATGTATGATGAAATTGAAGAATAAACACATGTTCACATTAAGAATCCAGATTAAATTATTATAGTATAAAATATTTTGATGTATTTTATTCTCATAATCTTTTAGATCAAAACTCATTCAAAACTTTACCTTTGAAATTATGTATGATAATGATAGATTTGAATAGTTCAATTATACATGAGAAATATAACATATTATTAAAAGATTAAATAGAAACATTTTAACAATTATTACATATTAATAGAGACTAAAGCTATGTGAGTTGAATTTAAAATGCATGGCATAGACTGAAAGTCAAATTGGAACTGTAGACAATCACAAGGCCTATTTACAAGAGAGGACGGTCAACTAAATACAAAAACGAGAGGAAAATGTGCATAATCTGACAAATTCTAAATAAACTACACACTAAATCTTAGTATTTCATGGAATTTAGCATTAAGTGGGCTGATTTAAATATGATTAATGTGCAAAGTAGTTAGATAATAGTATTCTTTAATTAAGAGCAAATGTGTAAGTTCATCGTATGACCTCGACTGGAAAATGAATTGATAAAGCTAAGCTAATAAATGAATAAAAAATAAAGATGTATGCAACAGTCTTGTCGTGGTAGGTATGAGAAGCCAGAATTACTTTTTCAAGCAAATATTCTCGTTGCCATAATTGACCAAAAATTTGAATGTCCCGCGCCTTAGCCTCCATTATTTCTAAAGAGCTAAGTTTTTCAAAACTGTAAGAAGATTAAAGATAAGTTATAGGATGCAAATTTGATCGTCACAAAAACTGAATATCAACCATAGTGTTACTCGAGATATTCTGAAGACTCTTGTGATCAAATTTAATAGTTCAATAAGAATGTGTTGGTATATGATTAGAAAATAAATAATTGTCTATTCTAAATCTAATCTATGATGCTAAAGTAGTAATAACTAACTAAAGTAAGAGAAAATGTTAGATGATGTAAGAAATTGAATATAGAAAACAAATGTAAAAAAGGAGAATCATCATTGACAGGAGAGAAATTGCAAAATTTATACAAAGATAAAAAGGAAAAACTCAAGAAAAAGGTCATGTAGAAATATAAGGAATAGGAAAAAGAATTTATTAATTACCTGAGGTAGGTTTATGCAAAAAAATCAATTAAGTGATTGATAGATACCCCAACAATGCATACATTCTATGTTATTGCATATAACATTATGAAGCCAACATTATTGTCTAGATCACCAAATACTCAAAACCAAAACAAAACCATTGCTTTTATTTCTATAAACTGAAAATAAAATATTGTTCCTCCATTATTAGTATTGGTGTGACATGTTGCACACTATTATAGTGCAAGCCTATTTTTTCGATCAAATCATTTAACATCACTAATAATATCCTTTAGGATATTATGCCTATTCAGAATGATGTAAACAATTCACATCTCTTATAACAATTTCTCTTGCAACAATCATAGAATAAATTTTGTCACAATGTGACAATAAATAAATATAGAAAGTTTTAGGGGTGCATCTAACAAACAAAAAATAATTGCCAACTTTTCACTATGGTGGTAGAGAAATAATTACTTTCCTCCTTATCATTGGCAAGAGACATGTTGGAGAAAATTATGCCATCTTTCAAACCGGACACATTTGATCCCTCCGGTAAGCTTAAGATTTTGCTAAATGTTGTAGGTTCTCATTTTGAGTCTTTGGAGAAGGCAACATATATCAAAGTTTTGAATAAATTCAATGCTAAGAGATTAAAAAAAAAATTGAAGATGATTGAGGATGATAGAGTTAGTTTGGTAACTACACTAAAGTGTATTCAAGATGCACTTGACGAAGGTGGTAATATATACAAGTCATGTCTAATTTTACCAAAGTTCATTATAGATATTGACAAGAAAATTAGGGAATGTGAAGGCTAGCTAGCAAACATATCTCAATCATATGCATCTCAATCAATCCCAACTAGCAATTTTGAAACACAATTTTTTAGCATATTAGATAAGATTAAGAGTTTGAATCAAGAGAAGGAAAGAATTTTGGGTTGAGTAGCATAAGTAAGGAGTCTTATCACTCCGCAGATAGATTCTTTGATGAGTAGCATGCAAGATGCCAAGGATGTACTACATAAGTTTGTTCCGACAGACAGAAGAGGAGCAGAGAAGCATGCTTACCTTTTCAACAGAATGGTCGGCATTTTGGAGAGCTTGAAGAAGGCATGGGATAACCATTTATTGTCCCTTAGAACAATTTTTGCAAAAATATTCAAATTTGTGTGAGCAACTGTACATATCCTTGTATATCAATTTTGGCAGATTCCTGTCTTTGGCATTGCTTTCAAAGGGGGAGAGAGCAAAGCGAAAAATGGTGCTAATTCTTAGGGGGAGCTTGTAGCATGTATGTTCTTGGTGAGTTTGACATTTTGAAGTTTTGCAGCTTTGAGTGTACAGATCATTTTTCATAGTGTTGCCATCAATGCCAAAGGGAGACATTGTTGGCAAGAGACACTGATCCACTGAAGACTATTGTATGGAAGATTCTTAGGCATTTTCATTGATGGCAACTCAATTTTCAAACCACATCCGGTGTACATAGATTTGGCTTACTGGAAGACATGTTGTTCATAAGGCATAATTCTGCAAGGTGGAACTCAGTAACTGGTAGAGCATCAAATCATGGTGCATATCTTGATATTGGTGTTGTGATTTTGATTACGGTGATTAAGGCGGTTGATTCGAGGTTCGAGGAAAATTATCTCATGATCCTGATATCCGATGTTGAATTGTGTGCAATTTTAGAGGCCGAGTATCCATTAGTTTAATTAAAGTAGAGCTATTTTGGTGTAACGTGTGTTGCAGATTTGTTGGGCTGATTTTGATGATCAATTTCATGTTCAAGGTGATTGGAATAACTTATGGGTAGCTTATTATCATCTTGTTTTATTCCACATTTGGATTTGTGGACAGATTGAGCCAACTTGGTGAGACACGTTTCATGTTGTGTGTTATACGATTTTTGGAAGTCGACATGGTAAATAATCATTTTTGTTGGTGCGAATATATAAGATTGATATCGATGATCATTTTGATATATGTTATGTATGAGGAAAGTATGTATGAGAGAATTTGCAAGGTTGGAGAATATAATTGAATACTTTAGTGCTCCAGTGTGTGATAGAGTAGGCAAACAGAGTAAAAAGGCATATCAGTTACAAAAGATAATCTGAGCCTAACCAAAACTTCTTTTTGGCATAGTTAGATGCTATACTTCAGTTCATTAATTATTGTAATCAATTGTAATAGCCTATATGGAAGTGAGCCTTCCTTTGGGTTGTAGCTCTTTTTGTAATTGAGCAGTGAGCTCTAGGCAGTGAGCTTGAATGCAAGTGCATTCCCCTTATGTAATATTATCATACTTCTGGCCATAGTATAATAATATTGTGGGTTCAAATCCCACCATGGTTTTTCCCTTTTTGTGTTTCCACGTAAAACTATTTGTGTTATGGTTGTGTGGTTAGTTGCTTTATGTTTTTGCACTTTGTTTTCTTTCTTATGCATCTAGTGGTTTAAGAATCAGATTAGCAATTTTGAAAATTGTAGAACACTGATTCACCCCCCCCCCCCCCCCTCTCAGTGTTCATTGATTCCAACAATCCTTAATAGGGATCTCCTCTAATCTTGGAGGTAGGTATATTTATGCAAAGTTCTCTTCCTCTTTTCTCAATCATTCATCCCTCAAAAGAATCCCTTCAAATTTGTTTCTAGATATCTCATTTACAATTAATTCTTCTTTTCTTAAATAAACACAACCTATTTAGGCATCTTTCTTTCTAGCTTAGAATGAATGCATTTTTTCTTAAGGGATATCTCCTTGGTTTTGAAGGTGGGTATCCTTGTTTCTATCTACCTTAAGACATCAACATAGGACTATGTTGACATCTTAAGGGGGGGAATATATGCGG
Source organism: Cryptomeria japonica (assembly GCF_030272615.1). Taxonomy (NCBI): domain Eukaryota; kingdom Viridiplantae; phylum Streptophyta; class Pinopsida; order Cupressales; family Cupressaceae; genus Cryptomeria; species Cryptomeria japonica. Next base: position 992,010,378 of record NC_081407.1, on the reverse strand, counting down.
CCTCCTAGTTGCATTTCAACCATCAATTATAAACATGGGATTGTTGTATCCTCATGATTCATCCTCCTTTTGAACATCATTTGTCTTAGATGGGTTGTTACATCCTCATTTTGCATTCCTAAAACTAGACATTTTTTTCAATTGTATGTCTTATATAGGTTGTTGCATGCTTGAAACCAGACCTAACTCCTATATAAGATGCTTAACTCTTGAAACCAGATGATGTTTTAGCAAAATGAGTGGAACTAGCTTAACACAACTTGCTAGCCTGTGGAATCCAGGTTCCTTCCTTCTCTCCCATGAACCCATAGCATAACACACTTTGATAGTGTTATATCATGGTTTATTGTGCTTCCAATTGTTGTATGTCCTTGTTATTTCTATGAGTCCAATTGTGCTTGTGCAATAACATGTCAAGAATTATATTAGCAATTCAGATAGTTTGATTATTAAGGTCTCTTCATCTAGTTGACTTGGAACTTTGTTTTTTAGTACTAATGTTGTTTACTTTTGTGTATACTTGAAGGTAACTTGCACGGATTGATAGGATCCTATGCTTGGGGGCTTGATCACCCCTCAAAATTATCCTATCCCTATTCTTTATTTCTCTCAGATGCTCTATCTCTTTATTTCTACTTTACTGAGAGTATGACCATAAGATCATACTCTACTAAAGTGGGGGCTAAATGTAGCTACATAAATTGTACACCTTTATTAGCGTATCCAATTTCACACACTCCTAGCACCCATTTTAGTAATTCCATTTCCTTTATGCATTATAGGACCTTTATAGTAATTAATTAATATTTAATTCAATGTTATGGGTCTTATTACACTAGGCCCTTGACTCTAGGTGTGCCCTTTATTTCTTCAATATCATGATTTATCCTTTATCCTACCCCAGTTTCAACTTTCAAGACACAATTTCCATATATATACATTGTGGTTTGGGCCACCAAGATGGAATCAACATTAGAACCTCATTATCATGCATTCCTTGAAAGTGAAAAAAAAGTTGTTAGGACTAGCGCAACCTACCACTCTGGTCCTACACTTTTTTCCTCAAATTTTAGGAGGATTATTTGGTAGTCCTATCTAATTCAAATCTAGCTCCATGCAAAAATATATCAAATCTAAGTTGACCTAATGGTGGTTTTAATTATTAAATCCCTATATAAGGCATCCCTCTCATTTCATTTTGATCACGACATCTTATGCTAACATTATCATCCAATTCAAGAGCAATTCTTCTTCCTCAAGAATAGATATGATTGAAGGAGTAGAAAACTACATCAAGGCATCTCCCATTTATGTTTATTCTATTATTTCATGATGATTTTATGTGATTTATCATGTTATTGCATCAACACATGGAGGACTTATCCTAAGAACATTGCATCACCTATTGAAGAGATAATCATCTACATTCAAGCATTTCAATTTTAGATCTAGCCTTGCCCTCAAAAGGTAAGCTTTCCAATTAGAATTTAATTCAATTATAGGGTTAATTACAAACTCCAAGTTTGACCTAAGGTAAACCACTATCAACAATCACCTTTCTTTCCTCTTGTGTGTAGCTATAGGTACCTAATGAAGCTAGAAGACCTTAGATAGGATCAAGAGCTTGGTACAGACCCAACCATAGAATTTGGACCTGATTTTCTATGACCAAGGTTATAGGTTGCCCCTGTCCCCGGACAAGGGCACTAAGTCATCCTGGTCCTTATAATTCTACATCAAATTTCATAGTTGACATCCAAACTGCTTCAGGTTGTAGAATCTCCTACATTAGCTCAAAGGACCAAGGTGTTGGGGTGACACATTGGTCCTACCAGATCAACATCAAATATCAGTCACAAGTGCACAATCAGATTCCCTATTCATTTGTGTACCTATTGTGAATTTTCTATTTTATTATCAATTAGTATACTCAATCTAGGTTTCTTGTTCATGCATGTACCTCCTTACCCTAGATTTGATCCTTTCAATTATATTTTCAACTCAAACAAAAAGGAAGTAGGACTCCAATTAGCATTCAACCCTCTTCCGAATAGAATTGAGGTTGGATCTATTGATTTTATCCTTCTTTTAATGTGATGCATGTGAAAGTTATGACATTTCATAGTTTACAAAGAATAACTTGTGAAACCCTAATTTCCCATCTATTACAGAAGGATTGAAGGTTTAATTGCTTGACTAAGGTGCAAACTTGAAAAAACACCTGAGAAAGTATTTTGATTGAGGGAGTTTTGGATTTGTATGTAGCACTTTTTGTAGCTAAGAAGAGACACCAGGAACTTGTGCAAGCTTAAAATTATTTAGGTAGATATGTTAACTTAATGTAGGGTCGCACAGTAAAATAGCTTAAGATAGTGCAAGGCAACTATATTTTAAGGGTCAATAGGTAGGGATCCAATGGAACAAGGGCTTACCTGTTCCCTTTTTTGGAGAATTTTTACACATTTCCCAATAGTTTCTATCTATTTTCAAGAAGGCATATGGTGAGTAACATCAATCATGATATTGTACCTTGTACCACACTAAGAAACAACCAAAAGGTATTAAACTATGATGAACAAGGTTGCTAGGGAGTTCACTAAATAATTTAAGGGTACATGGGGGCAAAATATATAGATGAAAATGAATAATGCCAAATATTCAAGAGGAGAGAGTAACTAACTCTCCACCTTAACTTCTCCAAAATATAAAGTTCTTACAAGCTTAGACATGATTGACAAGATTCAGATTCAAAGAGGGGTGTCTTTTAATTTTTTCTCTTCCTTTTATACTCAACTAGAACACAATATTTGAGGTCATTGCCTAGGGTGATTAAATCCTTAAGTAGGCCTCCTAAAGTGAATTATCCAATTATTTTAGGTCACCCAAGATCACACAAAATGTAAGCTAAGAGAATATCCACATTGGGTTCCTTGGGATACAATGATGCAATGAAGAAAAAAGTGACCAACTTATGATTTTGATCTCCAAGATCACCTAAGAATGTGAGGAAAAAGTATACAACTAAGAGAGACTCACAAGCATAGCATACAATGTTTAATTCCCCTTAACAAAATAAAATGTACTTATACTAGTGATAAAATAATATCTTCATCAAATATAGGATATAAAAAAATCTTAATAGTTTTAATGTTTATCTTGAAAAGTTCTAATTTTGAGCTACACAAGAAGAGATTAGATGAAAAAATGATCAAATAAAATGATTGTTTACATTGAGATAAAGATAAATATATTGTACATTTTATGATGTGGGTCTCGAGGATGGTCTTGACCCCCTTGCTGACAAAGGTTTGGGGGCATAGCCCTCGAGAGATTTTTTTATAAGAAATAACACTCAAAGATAGAGTGCAAGTGTTAAATAGAATGGGCATTAAAACAAGATAGAGATAAAAGCTAGTTTGCAATTGCTAAAACACGAGGCGAAAGAGCTAAAATTAAAACTAAAAAATAGAAACAAGTTTTCATACTTCATAGGTGGAGGTGCTAAACCACAAGGTAGAAGAAGCATTGATTTATGCATGTGCTAATACATACAACATAAGTGCTAATTTGAGGTTCCTACAAGAAAAAGTTTAGATCTCGGCAAAAAGAAAAAATAATAGAGACGTAAGGGAAGTTAGAAGTAGGTTAACTAAAACAAAATCATACTTCATAGGCGAAGGCACTAATAAGTCCGACATAAGTTCTACAAAATTATAAGCACTAAAATAGTCACATAGGTACTAATCCATAAAGTGCAACTATTATTTTGCAACCCGTGACATGAAAAATCACACAAAAAAACTCCAGATTTTAGTTAGGATTTACGGAAGCGATTTCTATTGGGTGTGCTAAAGTGAAGATGAAGAAAATGTAAAATACACAAAATAGATAAAATAATTAAATACACAATCTTTTTACCTTCTCGTATCACAAATTGAATTGAAGTGAATACACCTTCCTTCATTTGATTTATTTCTTTTGGTGTTGTGTAGTTAGATGGAATGTGGCTACTCAAATTAGCAACATGATATTTATATAATGATTGATAAATGAATAAAATACTAACACAAGGATAGGATAAGTGTGGATGATCAATCAAAGAGTTAATAAAATATATTTTTTCAAGGAGAAAATCAATGGCAACAATGTATTATAAAATGGATTGTTAAGATTCAATGAGAATGAGGGCGTTGATTGAGGGCTCAACTTTAACACAATTGTCACAATAGGAATGGAGGTGTGAGCATAAATAGGGAATCTCACGAAGGAGAGAACTAAAGAAGTTAATGTTTCTACCTTATGACATGTGTAAGAGGTAGGGCAGCTATAAGATGACCTTTGCATGCCCATACATGTGTGAGCATGAGGGGGTAGTGACACTTGTCACATGATGACAAGTTTAGATCTTGATCCATGTAAATGGGTTGAATCGCTAGGATTGAGTTGACAAGAATTGAGAGTGACTTAGAATTATATATTAGAAATATGGTAACAAAATATTAATTAGCCCAATTCAACTAATTAATTAGTCATTTTAATTAATTGATTTAGTTTGAGGATTTCAAGATAATTTTAGACTTAACTAAATGAATATAAATTTATTTAATTATAGGTGAGGGATAAATGGTAAAGGGTAAACTAAATAACTAAAAAATATTTATTTAATTGGTTAGGATGAGGTAAAATCAACTGTAGTTGGAAATAAAAAAAATTAGGTGTCTAGACCACCCTATGCAAGTAGAAAACTCACATAAAAGAAATAACTACAGAGCTATAGAAAGAGAAGAAATAACAATAATATATGAAATTCAAAAAAAATGACACTATTTATTATCTACACCATTCACATTTTATACAAATTATAACCACTAAATTAAAAGTAGACTAAATTTTAACTTAGGTGAATGCACTAATCCATACCCTAAAATAAGTAAAGGAATAATGGATAGCACATTTATCTAGCTAAAGGAGACCACAAAAATATTCTAGTTCTTGGTTAATACATTTTGCATGTCTAGAGGATAATAAATATCTTTAAAAGGGGGATGATGTTGGAAATGGTTATATTAGAATTCACATTAGAGGTAGAGAAGCCATAAAAACCTACCAAAAATGGTTGTAAATAGAATACAAATTTCAATGCCAACTAGGCCTAATAGGAATATGGGTGTGTTGTAAAGGACACCTCACAGATGTCATGTATATGTATAGATAGTAAGATATTATAATTTATGGATATATATGTAATACATAATATGTAATTGAGAAAGATAAGACATATTTGAAAGAAAAAGAGAGAATAGAAAAGAGACAAGTATAAGAAAAGATACTATATTAACTTCTATGAGTTAATATATAAAGATATTTAAATGTCAATACAAATTAATATTGGATTTTTGTCTATTGTATATTTGAATCTTGTTAAGCATTGCATTGTAATTATTTTGTACGACATAACCTCTAGTTATTCTATTATTGATGTCACTAGGGTACAAACACAACTCCTAAAAATTCCTAAGGTTCAAAAAATTGGTCTGTGAACCACTTTTGTTTCTTATAATCATCTATTCCATAAAAAGTGGACCCAACTTCTTACACTTACATTCCAAACTTGAATGGAATCCTCCTGGAGATGTCCTTATTAAAAGTTAAAAATATTGGTTAGTTCAATATGATCTATTTTTTAAATTAGAACCTCAAACTTAAAATCTATAGCATATTTTAATGAAGAAGTAGATGCCAAAAATACATTTGATTTGGCTAAATAATTATAATGATTTTTTCTCTTATTAGACTAAGTAAACCAAATGCTATAAGATTTAATATCCCATAAATTAGAATATGTTAAAAAGTAAGAAAGAAATGAGATTATTACTTGAATCCTTGGACCCCACTTCTTTTTAGTATCTTCAATTACAGCATTAAAATCTCCCACCATAATCTATATTTCTACCAAATTTACTCTCAAAATAGAAGATATTTCATCCCAATAAGACTGCTTTATATGAGAGGATTGAGGAACATTAACAAGGAATTTGTTTCCTTGGAATCTAAATAAATTTCATAGAAAACTATCCAAGAGTTAGAAGATAATATATCTGAGATGGAGTTCATTGGATGGCTAGACTAGATTATATCCAAATCTCCAATTGAAACTTTATCTTCCATTATTGAAACACAACATTTTCTAGATAGCCTTGACAAAAAATTGGAGCTATTTGTACTCATGGATTTAGTTTCTTGTAGAAAAATGATCACTGGATTACTTTTTTCCATGATTGTTCAAAGATAAAGACTCTTGGTTGGAGAGTGTAATCCTACTGTGTTTTAAGAAATCACCTTCATTCACCAACCTTGGTTTTCTTGGTGCCGACCAAGGCAACTTCTAACTGAATTTGAGTATCAACTACAACCTTAGTGATTGTTTTATTTTATAGAAAACAATATTGATTGGATCTACCCACCATATTTTATAAAAGAATATCTCTTTATCCTCCTTATTTATTTTTATAAAAACCAATGTGTCAAGATTTTCAAGATTGTAAATAGAATCCTTCAAAGATTGTAAGTGAGTCTTGTCATATCTTTAATCTAATTATCAACTAAGCTTAGATGGAGAAGTTACTAGAATGGACAAGAGCAACTCCAAATTCAATAACTGAATATTTTGGAAACACCATAAGATGATCATAAATAGTGATTTTCCACCAATTTGAAGAAGACTACGTATGTAAACGTCCTCATTTTGTGATTTTTAGTTTCATCGATTAAATTTAGAATTTTGATTTTTGTGTAAAGGTAATTAATTCTGGTATTGTGTTCAATTAAATTATTTTTACTCAATTATTTGTACATTATGATTGTTGTTTTTTCTTATAAACTCTATATCAGATAAGGAAAGAATTTAGATCTATTATTATTTTAGAATTATTCTTTTTTTTATTATGATATTTATTTCTCTATTCTCTAAATTCTAAGTGTTGCATTAAATTTCTAGTTCCAAAAGAGAAATGTAAAACCTTACAAGAAAGTTTTAGAGAACTACAAACTAGGATAAGAAAACAATGGTTAGATTAGAACTATAAAATTATTAAAATTATTCAAAAAAATATTTTTTTCCTATCCCAACCCTATAATTAAATGTGAAGAGCAATGCTAGATCATAGTGTGTGCTAGAAATGTGGGGTCAACTTGCTCTGTGAGGGAAACAACTCCAACACCCACATGGAACATTGCATTAGAGGTTAGAAATCAATAAAACAAGATAGTGAATCTAGACTCTTTAAAATCATTCCATGCTCCTCTATCTCTAAAGATCCTCAAGATTAAAGGTGACCCTCACTTGAAAGAGCACTTGATCTCTTGGATGACAACCTAGAGAATGAGATTTAAATGATTCTAGGATCAAAATAGATGCAACTAAGATCCTAATGAATGCTAAGATGATGGATGAGAGCTAGGATGCAAGATGCAAGACTAAATGCTCAAGATGATGAAGATAATGAAACTAAATTGATTCCAAATTAAAGATTAAATGATACTAGATGAGTTAATTAATCTATGAAAAGATATGCATTTAAACTAGATGATGTCCTAAAACATGATGCAAATGCAATAATGCTTGAAGATGACTTGAATGAGCTCCTTAACATGCAAAATGACTATAATTTAGATGCACAAAGAGATTTGATTCTTTTGAAGAAGGAACGGGCTCTATTTAAAGGGAAAATAGAGAAATAGATGGTTGAGATTGAGAAATCTCAACAAGGGCTAGGATTGAAAGTTGTCAATCCATGTGAGGGATTCAATCCAATCCCAATTTGACAAATTTGACCTTGAGAGGGCTTGAGAGGAGATGTAAGAGGAATTAAATGCTTGAGGAGACATGGTGGTTACCTTAGGAGGTAAGGTTATGATTGGGTTAGTGGATAACCAATGGATAAAGCCTTTACCCAAGGGGTAAACTCTTGTGCAAGGGTTAATAGGATAACTAAGATCAAAGCCATGAGTGCTTGATGAGACCCTTATGTTATATGAGGGTTAAGTTAGAGAGAAAGTCTCTAATCATGAGGGGAGATTGAATTAACCATTAATGGTTAATAGGACTTTGGGGGACAAATTTGTAAGAGTCCTTCAAAATTTGGGGAACTCAACAACTTAACATGTTGAAGAAATGAAGCCTTTAATGCATTTAGAAGACTTTCTTCCAAACTTGAGAAGTGACCTCCTCAAATTTAGGAAAAGGACATGATTAGGAGATTAGACATGATTAGGATAGGATTAGAAGGCTTCTAGAAGAATGATTAGGGGAATGTAGGATTTTGTAACTGGGTGAGGGAAAATAGGTAATTTTGGTAAATTAAAATTATTTAATTTAGCCAAAAAGAGGATGCAACTTGCATTTGTATGGTTTTTCAAATGGGGGAACTATTCACCAAAAAATAATGATTTATTTATTTGCAAAGGGGATTTTCAATTAAATGTGAATTTAATCAAAAGGGGAAAAGGGATTTTAATCAAATGGCTAAGAGTATTCTCCGATTAATGGGAAGAGGGGAGCTTCAGCCTCCCCTTGAGGACAATGAGAACTATTTCTTGGAATGTTAGTGGCTTAAATGCCCCTAACAAGAGACGCTTAATTAAGTCCCAGATGGACTTAATTCCCAGATGGACTTAATTAAGTGTGATATTTTTATGTTGCAAGAAACAAAGTTGTCAAAGGAGTCTACTAATTTGGTTTTTTCATCTTGGAGAAGGTGGAATTTTCTTTCTTCTCCTGCTTGTGGTGCTTCAGGAGGTTTGGCATTGCTTTGGAATAATTATAATATTGAGGTATAGTTAGCGGCATCTGCTACAAATTGGATTTTGACTTTAGTTATAAGCAAGATTTCGAAGGTTAAATTATGGCTTTTTAACATTTATGTTCCGTCAGGAATTCAAGGAAAGAGTATGTTATGGGGTGAATTAAAGAGGATTTATTCTCCCTTAAGCCATGGTTCCTTTATTATCTTCGGGGGTGAATTTAATGCTATCACTGATTTAGATGAGAAAAGATGAGGTGTTGTCCCTAATAAAAGGATTATGGATGACTTTGGGGATTTCATTTCTGATATGAGCCTTTTTTATTGTAAGTCTCAGAATGGGGTTTTCACATGGACAAACATGAGAAGGGATTAATCTCAGATTGCTGAGAGATTATATCGGTTTTTGTTATCTGAGAATTGGATTGATTCAGATTTTGAATTCTTTTCCTCTATTCTACCAGTCCCAAGTTCTGATCATTTTCCAATTTCCCTTTCAGTTATTGAGGATAGGGCTTCTTTTAAGTCTCCATTTAAATTTGAGCCCATGTGGTTTAGGGATTCTTCCTTTTTGCCTCTGCTTATGAAATGGTGGAATTCTGCTCCTTTTTGTTCTGGGTCCTGTATGTTTCAGATTGCTAAGAAGTTAAGTATTTGAAATTGAATATTAGGGAATGGAATATCTTGCATTTTAAGAACATTTTCAGGAGAAACAAAGGATTCAAGATATGATTGAGTGTCTTAATACTCATGTGCTTCAACATGGCATGGTGCCACAAGTTTTGGATGAATTGAAGTCACTAAAATTATAGCTTGAGGAGGTGCTAGCTAGAGAGGAAATCTATTGGAGACAAAAATCTAGAGAGTTATGGCTTTCAGATGGTGACAGGAACACAAAAGTTTTTCATTCTTCAACTAAGATTAAAAGATGTAAGAATAGGATATCTTGTATTCAGTGTCATAATGGGAATTTATTGACGGAACCGGAGGACATTGCTTTAGAGGCAGTTAGGTTTTTTTAGTCATTATTATCTTCGAAAAATGGAAATCTCAGCAATGACATTATATCTAATATTCCTCCTTTAGTATCTTTGGAATACAATAAGATGTTGATGTCTCCCTTTTCCTTAGAAGAAGTTAAGAGTGATGTCTTTTCCATGAATCCAGATAAAGCTCCGAGACCAGATGGTTTTACTCCTTTATTTTTTCAAAAATATTGGGATTTTGTGGAAAATGATGTTTTATTGGCTCTCGAGGAAGCTAGGAGAAATAGGTCTATTTTAAAAGAACTTAATACTACAATGATTGCAATTATTCCTAAAAAATGAGGATACTAATACTTATGCTAACTTTCGTCCCATTTCTTTATGTAACACTTTGTATAAGATATTTATGAAGGCAATTTCCCTTAGGTTGGCAAAAATTCTACCTAGGATCATTTCTTTGGAGCAAGATGGTTTTGTTCTTGGAAGGGAGATGACGGAGGGTGCAATTGTAGCACATGAGGTGCTGCATTCTATTTCCACCCAAAGAACCCTGGCCATGATATTGAAACTAGACATGATAAAGGCTTATGATAGAGTAGAGTGGGGGGCTTTATGTGTTGTTCTTGAGAAGTTAGGTTTTTCCAAAGCCTTGGTCAAATGGATTCGTGCATGTATTTCTTCTTCAGGATTCTCGATTTTAATTAATGGTTCTCCCTGTGGTTTTTTCACTTCCTCCAAGGGTTTGAGATGGGGAGATATCCTTTCTCCCTTTTTGTTTAATCTCCTAACTGAAACCTTTAGTTGGGCTATTAGGGCTACTAAAGTGGGGGGGCTTTGGAAAGGTATAAGGATTCAGAATATTCCTCAAAGTATTTCTCTTTGTCTCTTTGCAGATGATACATTGTTATTTGGACATGCTTTGTTAGTTGAGGCAAAAGTGATTAAAGGAATAATACATAATTATGCATCGTTTTCTGGTCAGAAAGTGAATGGTGATAAATCAAATATTTTCTTCCTTAATACATCACAACTAGTTATGCATAGGTTGTAATCTTTTTGGGCATTTGGGACTGGAAATCTTCCATGTACTTACCTTGGGATTCCTTTCTTTGTTAAAGAGGATAAGATTGGTTTTGGGGATAAGATTATTTCGGTCATTTCTAAAAGAATTCTCTCATGGAATCATAAATGGTTAACTTTGGCGAGTAAAATTGTTCTCATCAAGTCCGTTTTGAATGTCGTTCCCATATATCTCTTGTATGTTTTGAAGTCTCCAAAAGCAATTATTGTTAGTTTACAGGATACTCTTAGAGATTTTATTTGGAACAATAATAAAGATGGCAAGAAGAAACTCCCTTTAATTGCATGGGATAAGGTATGTTTGCCTAAGGAACTTGGGGGAACAGGAATTCGGAGTCTGGAGAATCAAAATTTTGCCTTAGGTGCTAAGTTGGTTTGGAAATTATATGACAAGCCTAGCTCCTTATGGGCACAACTTATGTTTGCCAAATATTTAAATAATGGACCGAGAGAGTACATTTTTAAAGTCTCAAATTTGCCTTCGGGTTCTGCTATTTGGAATTTCCTTTGTAAATGTAGATCAGTTACTTTGCCTCATCTCTCATGGATCGTTCATAATGGTAGAAAGGTCAGATTCTGGGATGAAGTATGGAATGGACACACACCTCTGGTCAATATTAGGGATTGATCTCCTCTGATCACTATTCTTTCCTCCCTTTGGGGTGTTTTTGTAGTAGATTATTTTGAAATTGTGACTAGTGGACCCCTTAAGCTAGCTAGATGGAAGTCGATTGATTTCTTAGATGTTGATCAAAGTATGAAATTAGATTTTGAGAAGATTTTGGGGGATAGAATTGTATTTCTTTCTGATTATGAGGACGAACTTATTTGGACAAAGAGTATATCTGGTAAGTACACTGTTAAAGATGGTTACAACTCTCTTATGGTTGCTAAAGATTTATCATCCTGGCCTTATAAGTTTTTTTGGCATTCGACTTGTCTTCCTAAAGCTAGAGCCTTTGCTTGGTTGGCAGTTCAAGATAGAGTCCTTACAGGTATGAGACTGGACAGGCTTGGTATTACTATTGTTTTCCCTTGTGTCCTTTGTAACAAAAATTTGGAATCTTCTTCACACATGTTCCTACATTATGATTATTCTTATGAATGCTGGCAGTGGTTGTTTGAGAAGTTAAATATATCCTTTGTTATTGGTAAGGATCTCATTTCCCATTTTAGATCTTGGCCCTTTATGTTTGCCTCATCTTTTTATGCATGCCTTTGGATCATATCTCCATCTATTGTGATTTGTAACAACAGGATATTTAAAAAAACAAGTTCTCCCATGTCTGAGGTTCTATTAAAAATTGAGTCTTCAATCTCTTAGGTTGCTTTGTTGTTTATTTATAAGAATTTGGAAAATCTTACTTTTTTTTCGCACTGGGATAGTAGAGTTACTAGAGTTTGGAAGATGTTGTCGGTTTTACCCTCTCATGGTTCAATTTTAAAAAAGAATGATGCAATTGGTAAGAGATTCTCTGCTAGATGGAAACCTCCTCTGCATGGGCACTTTAAATTGAATTTTGATGGGGCCTCTCATGGTAACCCTGGGCTGGCTAGGGTAGGCATGGTAATTTATGATCACAATGCAAATTTTATTCGAGTAAGTGTCATGCTATTGGTTTTAAAACTGACAATTATGCGGAATTTCATGCTTTGTCTTTTGGATTGGATATGGCAATCTCTTTGGGAATTAAGGACTTAATAATTGAAGGTGATTCTATGGTGATTATTCAATGTGTTATGAAAAAGAAATCGAATTGTTAAAATTTGCAGTATATACTTGTCTCATTTTACAAAAATTAGAATTTTTTGAATCTTTTTTGTTATCCCATTGTTACAGAAAAGTTAATAAGATTGCGGATTATTTGGCAAATTTAGCCATTAATAGCAATGCTAATCAGCGAGAGGTGGGTTTTGAGGAAATTCCTTCTAGGGTATGGGAAGGTTTGCAGCAATAGTTATGTGATTTTCTTGAGTAACATGGATGTAAAATTTTATGATGATAATTATTCCCACTTTCCCCTTTCATTTCAAGTATTCATGTTCGTTGTCTGGAGGAAAGTTCGATCTCATGGTATTTGATACAATAGTGTTTTTCCAAAGGTTTTTTGATACTTTCTTTTTTGGCAAGAGGGTTTTTGGCAGGAAGGTTTTTGGCACAGAGCTTTGGAAAATTTTGTCTTCTTCCATTGATAGCAGCTGTGGAGTCTACATTTGAAAATTATCCGATGGGTTTGCAAATTGCCATATGGGCTCTATGTAACACTGATATTATATGTGTTGTGACCGCATTTTGTATGTGGTTTTGGGCGGGATGTATAAATTGATCTGTTAGATACTATAGGTTTATTTTATGAGCTGTGACCGGAGGTTTTCTTCCCAAGGTTCTTTCCTCCGGTATACTCTTTGAATCTTGTGTACAAAATAAAAAATATTAATAAAAAAGTTTAGTAGAATAAACCACTTTTATTGAAAAAAAAAAATCAAACCTTAGTTTAATTAATAAGTTAGACTAGAAGAAAGAGAATTAATCATATCTTTAATTTGATTAAAAGATTAATTAGAAAAATATGAATATTAATTAAATTTAATTGAAAAAATTAAGAATAATTAAATGAATAAGATTCACTTAATTCATTGTGCAACTTTTATGTATAAATTATACATAATATTCTTGATCTTAAAAAACCATTCCCGGCAGCAAACGTCAAAGTTCATTATGATTGCCTTTGTTTGGAAATGAATGGATAAAGCCAAGGTCTATAAAAAATTATGACTGAATGGATAAAGCAAAGGTCTATAAAAAAATTATCACTGCTTTAATGTTTGAGCAGTTTCGGGAAGAGGTAAGTGCCATGGCATCCTTATCCTCATCTTCATTCCTCATCCATGACACCATCATGCCGCCGCATATTCTTTTTCTACACGAATATTTCTTCACATTGGGCTTTATATAATGCTACGACTCGCCTGCCAATAATCCCAACCAAGAGCTGTTCTGACACTGCAATTCCTCTTGTCTGGAATTTCCCTGGCCCCCCTCCACACTTTACAACTTCAAACCCCAACAAGCGCATCTTCCCAGTGTCGGTTGGGGTCATATGCCGCCGCTTCAGGCAAATTCACAGCGCATAAAGGCCAAGAGCGTCAATTATTATTTGAATGATGCCATTCGAGCAAGGCTGTGCGAAACCAGGGCAGATTATAAAAATCCAGTTGGTAACAAAAGCGGAAGCGACAACGGAATAGATATGAGCTTTCTTGAGGAAGAAGATGGCGGTTGCCTTCCACAGTGCAGAACCAAGGCCGACGGCTCGGAGGGAGGATTCACCATTCCTATTTTGGCAGACTGGCTCGCCATCGTCGTTAAGGTACATTCCCACTAGCACACAGTCACATTCTGCTTCAATTCTTCGAATGCCTTTTATAACCCTTTGAATGTGCAGGGTATCTCTTCCTCCTCCGACAATAAAAATCTTGAGGCTATACTGCTTCGAGATGTTATAAAAGCTACAGAAAAGGCAGACATTTCTACTGAGATGGAAAGCCAAGGAAAAAGCTATGTGCGACGATTCGTAATGAAGAACCTCCGATGCGCAGGGTACGATGCATGTATTTGCAGGTCGCGGTGGAAGCAAGTTAACAACTACCCTGCAGGTGAGCAATGGAGTGATCTAAATGCACTTCGTTTGGTTCAATGATTAAATTGCGCCTCCATTTCTTTTTGATCGATTATATATGTCTTATTTGTTGCAGGTCATTACGAATACATTGATGTGAGTACGGAGGCGCCTTCTTTGAACCACAATAGCAACGATCGTTTGATGGTGGACATCGATTTCAGGTCGCAATTTGAGATTGCTCGGCCCTCGGCAGAGTACAGTGCGCTGCTACAAATTCTGCCGAGTTGCTTTGTGGGAAGGGCAGATCAACTCCGTGCGATGATCAAGATCATGTGTGACGCGGCCAAAATATCGCTGAAAGCGGAAGGATTGCACCTGCCGCCATGGAGGAAATATCGTTACGTGGAAGCCAAATGGCTGGGCCCCTCCACGCACCCCCTTCCTCCCATGTGTTAGATGACGAAGGGCGAAGGCTGGCATTTTCTCAAGCTGGGTAGATGACGAGAAAGTTCATCTTATTATTTTTTATAAGATGATCGGCCCATCTACTCAAAATCTAAAATTATGAGAATCGTAAAGCTGTTTCTGGAGACAATCATGAATGGAATACCAGCTAGAAAGATTTGACAGTCGAACGACTAGATTTTCTGCAAACTAATCTTTATATACCTCACCAATTGTCCATCAGAACAAGTAATCCAGGCGACGACCAAAAATCTAAACTTCCTTGGCTTCTACAGTCATCTAAATTCGCGGCATAGTTGTAATTAATATGGGTGTATCGCTGCTCTATCTACTTTGGACGTCTTTTCGGAAAGTTGAATCTCCAATTCAAAGGCTATGAAGAGCCGCCACCGACAGAACACAACCAAATTTATTTTCTGTCAGATATTCTACTACTCTCGTGTGAGTTAGGAAGAAAAAAAAGACATTAAGTTGTATTAATTTCAAATATCATAATTAGAAAAGACAATTATCCATTGACTTGAAGTGTTGTAGATTGTGAATGAATCATAGATGATTTATTTTCTTTCGTGGATATTTTGGACACAATTAATCAATGGTAAATCATGAAGATAAATTGAATGCATCTTTTATCATTAAGTGGGAAGAATTTGTCATATAAGAGGATGCCTTTTGATCAATATTGGTGACACCTTGTAAGGATAATACATATTGCATTGAAAGGCTTAGTTGGAAAATACATATATATAGATTATCTAATTGTTCTTCCAAAGAAAAGAGGTGATCATATTGTTGGCCTAAAAAAATTATTGCAAACATTTAAAGATCATAATATATCATTGAACCTAAAGAAATATTATTTGGAATGACTGGAGGGAAGCTAGGGGTCATAACAAAGATCTCCATTGTTCTAGAGAGATGCAAACCCTACTCAAAACCTCTTTATCAATGAGTAAGCAGGAAATCATGTCCTATTTTGGTTAAGATAAATCTTTCTTCAACTCCATAACTGGTTTTATTTGAGATTTAGTTAGAAAACTTAACACGATGCTAAATAAGATGCAAAAGTGGAGTTCACAACCCAAGCAAAGGCTACTTTTGCTAAGATCAAGAAAACTATAATTGAAGTTCAAATAATGGTAAATCCATATTAATCTAGTTCTTTCTATGTTTATTTATTTGCATTAGGTCATATCTATGCATCTATGTTAACCCAAATAAAATATTAAGGAGTTGAGAGTCCAATTTTATTCATGAGTGCTCCTTTTCAAGATGTAGAACTTACATATCTCAATGTGAAAAAGCAAGCTTATGGATTAGCTAGAGCTATTGCACAAAGACATTATATTCTAAGAATTGAGGTGTTTGTCATAGTTCCTAATTTAGTGGTGAAGACTCTACTCAAGCAAAGAGAATTGGGTGAAAAAAAGAGGCGAGTGGATTATAGTATTGTAATAGTTTGATTTAGAAGTAGCTTCTATGAAGACAACTAGAAAAGAAGCTTTGACACATACCATATAAGAGATAGATGTTGAAATACCTTGTCAAAATATGCTCTAGATGATGTTTCAAATGATGATTGGTATATTAATGTGATATTTTAATTAATAATGAGTGTCCAACCCACTTGCATTCAACCTAATAAAGTGTCTGATGCATAAAAATAAATACTTTTTATGATCAAGAATAGGCTCTTCTCAGAGAAAAATCAAGATGTATTGTGCGGTCTATTTTTTCCCTTATTTGTTCAAAATAACTGTTAAACAAGATAGATCATGTTTGCTAAGATAGTCATTTTACTTGGTTCAAATTCATAGATCCTTAATGCCTTCCAAGGAATCATTTAAATATTTATTCTAAGATAAGATGTTGGAAGTTATTTCCTAGAGTGAGAAGAGTCTTGAAATATCAAGTCATGTTGCAAATATTTCAACCATTCAAGGTTTGTTATTATTTTTGGTCTCTTTTATTGTGTTGCAACAAACCATGATGGCCAAGAGAACCATCAAGCTTTAATGGAAGGTTACAATCCTCTCTTTTTTCACTTTCAATGCCTTGAGGAGCTATGATAAGATATTTTCAAGTGTAGACACATTCAAAGAAAGTTGAAGATATGTGGAGGAAGTTCAAAACCTCCTAAGAGTAACCTTTTCTTTTCCATGTAGAGGTATAAATCTAGAGGACCTAGGAATTCTTTTTTAGTCGTTATACCTTGCATGTTATTTTGAAATGATTTGTCTTGTCACTATGTATGGAGGGGGAAAATTGTGTATTATCTTCATTGCAATTGTTTGTGAAAGTCTTGATACTAGTATTTGTGTTATTAAAGTGGAGGAGCAATGAATAAACCATGATAAGGTCATACTAAGGGTTTTCTTGTATACAAGTCATACAAAATGTTGAAAACCTATGAGAGACCCTTGCTATGCCTTTGTTGAATTGTCAACTATGAATTTTTTTAAAACAATTTACCTATATAAATTGTTGTATACTTTGTTCCTTGTGTAATCTTGTCTTACTCTCATGTATCATCTTTTACCTTGGTAGATGTTGACATTGATACTAAAGGAGAACCTTTACTGATGATTGATACATTCAAACTTCCATAAAGCCTATGAATATACCTTGTACATGCTCATTTCCTATCCAAGAATGCATATATTTGAAGAGTACTCTGGGAATGTTGTTAAAATATGTCTAAACGTGTGAGATAAAATGTATATATTTTCTCATATTAGGAAGGGTATTTATTATTGAATTTTCACGAAAAAGGGTCAAGTGACAGTCATACATATTCATTTAACTAAATAAGAGTCAGATTACATTTGAACTTTCATGCATAGAGAGTACCTAACAAGTGAGATAAGAAATGTTGTTAAAATTGTATAGAATCACAAGACTGCTAATAAGGGTTTATCAAAGATTATAAGTCATGTTTCAATAAGCTCTTTCATTAAGATACTAAAATCTCTATTAAGATCTTAGTGATCTTTAGATAAATCTTATAAACCATTTAGGCAAAAAAAAAGTCATTAAGCAATTGATAAGGAAGGGATAGGGATGAATGGTAGAATATCTCTATAGGTTCCTAAAAAAGGTCTCAAGTCAATTCTTAGAATCCTTTTTTACTCATAAAGTTCATGAGCCTTTGCCATTATTAAAATTGTCCATAAGTCTTGTTGTGACAAGTGATGGTGATGAATATATTTCATTTAATTTCACTTTAACCTTGTCAATAGGAAATGGTGATTAGAATTTACAAGTATTGTATAACTATGCATGACAAATAACACTATATTAGAGATCCTAATAGGATTAGTCATGCATATGATGTCAATGCAACTCTAGGACAATAATAGTAGACAAAAGGAAAATGGTACTCCATTAGCAATAGTTAGAATTTACAAGTATTGTATAACTATGCATGACAAATAACACTGTAATAGAGATCCTAATAGGATTAGTCATGCATATGATGTCAATGCAACTCTAGGACAATAATAGTAGACAAAAGGAAAATGGTACTCCATTAGCAATAGTTAGCAATGACTTGGATAGTGCTATAGAAGGGTATAGTAGTGCCTTAAAGGTAGAACACAATTTTATAAGAGAATACTTACAAGAACACAAAGTAGAGCTAGATAATGGTTACAATTTTATAAATCATAAAGATAAAGGTATGTTATGTTATTCGTTCATGGGGAAGGAGAAACGAAACATGGATTCCACAAGCTAGCAAGCTGCGTTATGCTAAGTGATCCATGGAAGCATAGATTCTCATGGGACAACAAGTTGTGTTATGTTGTGTGATTTGTGTGGAAAGAGAAAGGAAGAGTCAAAATATTCTAGCAAGCTATGCTATGTTAGTTTCACTCATCCTACAAAAAGGGGTGTGAAGAAAAATTTACTTATTGTGAGGCGATTAATCGGTACAAATTGAAAGAAATTTTTTTTTTTCAAGTGAAAACTTTTTATCACAAGAAAAGCATTGTATTACTAGAACACCACAACTAGAATAATCAAATAAAACATTGTATGTAAGGAAATCCGAAAAAATTAAACAAGAATATATTAATTAAAAAAAGAATAATATGCACAATTTTTTTGAAAGGAAAATTTACAGGTATCTGAATTGTCTAGAAAATATACTACATTAAATTTACAAAAGTGATATTAAAGATCTTAACCACTATTATATAAAAAAAATTATTTAAACATGTTACTTGTAAAATTATATATCATTATTAAAAAAATATTAAAAAGCAATGCATTTAAATATGATTCATGTCGAAAGTTGCTAGCAGCAAACGTCAAAGTCCGTTACAATCACGTTTTCTTGGCAATGAATTGATAAAGCCAAGCTATATTGAAAATTATCCATATTGCATCAATGTTTGAGCAGTTTCTGGAAGAGCTAAGTGCCCCACCATCCTTATCCTCATCTTCATTGCTCATACATGACACCATCACTCGCCTGTCATGAACCCCAACCAAGACCTGCTCTGACACACTGCTATTCCTCTTGTCGACCCCTTCCACCCATGTGTTAGACAGATTGCCTACACAAGTAGGGCGAAGGCTAGCATTTTCTCAAACTGGGTAGATATATTTTTTTTATAAGATGATCGCCCCATCTACTCAAAACTTAAAACTTATAAGAAAAGTAAAGCCATAATACCTAGAAAGATTGACAGACCAACGACTAGATATGCTGCAAAATAATCTCCTACACTTCACCAATTCTCTATCGGAACAAGTAATCCCGGCGACTAGCGAAGGTTCAATCTTCATTGTCTTCTTAAATCACATATATTAAAGTTTGATTTTTAGGTTTAAAAGTGTTAAACATTCAGAATTAATTGACATTTTCTAAAACGTTTAATATGTTATTTAGTGTGTGTGATTTAAGACTGATCGTAATTTGTGACATAATTGTAATATGCGTGTATAGCTGTTCTATATTCTGTGGATGTCTTTCAATAAAGTCAAATTGCTAATTCAATTTCTAAGAAGAGCCAGCCACTGAGAGGAGCCAATGAATCCTCATAGAGCGACAATTTCTCATTTTTATTTGATTATTATACTTGCTATTTGTAATGGTGATATTTTTATATTATTCACTTATATTTATATATTTACCACTTCATTTTTCTTTTCATAAATTTTTTTTTTTTTTTTTTTCTAAAAAAACTTCATAACTTCATATTGAAAATTATAAGATTACATTTTGTAGAAGCTGAAGAAGAGCTTTGCAAGAGTAAAAAACCAAAAAAGGCAGCAAACAGCAGGAAAGAATGTTCACGAATCCTTATACATACATCTTGTTAACTTATCATTCATATGCTTGTGCTTGTTCCCATACACATCATATCCATTGATCTACTCCTTTTTTTGCCTTGAAAATATGTAAAGGGCACATCATATTCATTGATCTACATCATAATGAGAAAGCATCCAGCAATGAAGACTACGTTTTCTAAGATCAAGAAAACCATAATTGAAATTTCGATAATGATCAATTCATATTACTCTAATCCTTTCTACAATTATTTATTTGTATTAGGTCATACCATGCCTCTATGTTTACTCAAAGAAAATACTAAGGAGGTGAGAATCCAATTATATTCTTGAGTACTTCTTTTAAAGATGTAAAGCCTAGATATCCCAATGTGTAAAAATAGGCTTATGTATGGGTTAGAACTATCACAAATTTTGGACATTATATTCTAAGAACTGAGGTATTTTTCAAGTTCCTAATGTACTGTGAAGACTCTACTTATGCAAAGAGAATTAGGTGGAAAAAGAGTTGAATGGATTATAGTGTTGCAATAGTTTGATTTGGAAATAGCTCCTATGAAGCCAATTAGAGAACAAGCTTTGACATGTATCGAAGAGTTGAATCTTGAAATACCATATCAAAATATGTACTAGATGATGTTTCAAAAGATGCCTAGCATATTGATGTGAACTTTTAATTAACAATGAGTGCCCAACCCACTTGCATTCAAACTAATACAAAGTCCTATTTTTGAAAAAAATACTTTTATGTTCAAGAATAGGCTCTTATTAGAGAAATATCAAAATGGATTGTGAACTCAATTTATTCCCTTATTTGTTCAAAATGACCTCAAACAAGATAGCTCATGGTTTCTCAAATAACTATCTTACTTTCTTTAAAGTCCTAGGTAATTAAGGGCTTCCAAGGGTAAACTCATTTAAATATTTTTAATAATCATCTTACTTTCTTTAAAGTTCTAAGTCATTAAGGGCTTCCAAGGGTAAACTCATTTAAATGTTTTTTCTAAGATCATATGTTGTGATTTATTTCCTAGAATGAGAAGAGTCTTGAAATATCAATAGCCACATTGCAAATACTAGGTGGGAAGCCTAGTAAATGAAAAAAATTGAGTTTTCTTTGACCAAATTAACTACTTTAGGATTTTCTATTCTATTTAATCTCTTTGCATGTGTTGCAGCTATCCATAGAGGCAAAGAGAATCATCAAGCTCTAATGGGAGGTTAAAATCTTCTTCCTTTTTACACTTTCAAAGCCTAAAGGAGTTGTGATAAAGTATTTTCAAGTGTAGACTCATTCAAAAAAAGTAGAAGATATGTGGAGTAAGTTAAAAACCTCTTGAGTGTAACCCTTTCTTTTCCATGTAGACATATACACATAGATTATCTACACATTCTTTTTTAGCCTCAATACCTAGTATTTTTTTGAAATAATCTACATTGTCACTATGTATGGAAGGGGAAAAGTGTGTATATCGCATAGAATTTAACACTATTCAATTTTGTATTTAAAAAGTATTCCATAAAGACAAATTAGGTATTTTATTTATGTAGAGATTATATATCTATTTATGTGTGTGTGTGTGGGGGGCCGGGGGGGGAAGTGTGTGTGTGGAAGTAATAAAGGTGGTTATACACACTAGAGGAAATAGATGTTTGATTAAAAATGAGAGATATTACATATGCATAAGGTAATTGCAAAAGACTTTGCATGTTCGTATCCACTAATAAGGTCTCTTATATCAAAATAGTTTCTCACTCTATAATGATAAGGTAAAATAATTCTTTTTTAAGCATTTCTAAATGTCCTTCTAGTAAAGGTTAATATATGCCTTATTAAATAATTGTAATATGATAATACTAAAGATGTTTTATTTTTTGATTTTGATGGGTAATAATGACATGAATGAACAATTATTACTAGTTTATTGCAATTTTGATCTAAATGTATGATGAAATTCAAAAATAAACACATGCTCACATTAAATAGTTATCCTTAAAAAATTAATATTTTTTTTAATAAAGAATCAATGTTAAATTATTATAAAATAAAATATTCTAATGTATTTATTTCTCATAATCTTTTAAATCAAAACTCATTCAAAACTTTACTTTTGAAATTAAGTGTGATAATGATATATTTGAATAGTTCAATTATATATAAAGAGTATAACATATTATTAAAAGAATAAATAGAAACATTATATTTTAATAGATACTAAAGTTATGTGAGTTGAATTTAAAATGCATGGCATAGACTGAAAATCAAATTGGAACTGTAGACAATCACAAGGCCTATTTACAAGAGAGGACGGTCAACTAAATACAAAAACGAGAGGAAAATGTGCATAATCTGACAAATTCTAAATAAACTACACACTAAATCTTAGTATTTCATGGAATTTAGCATTAAGTAGGGTGATTTAAATAAGATTGATGTGCAAAGTTGTTAGATAATAGTATTCTTTGATTAAAAGCAAATGTTCAAGTTCATCCTATGACCTCGACTGGAAAATGAATTGATAAAACCAAGCTAATAAATGAATAAAAAATAAAGATGTATGCAGCAGTCTGTCATTGTAGGTATGAGAAGCATATTACTTTTTCAATGGAATATTATTGTTTAGGTATCTCGCCGCCAACCTGGTTTAGCCGGCATTGACCAGAAATTTGAATGCCTCGCTTAACAAGTGAAATGCGCCTCCATTATTTCTCAGAACTGGAAGAAGATTATTTTCAATTAAAAATGAGTTATAGGATACTTGATTCTGAAATAAATCTTCTCATATCATATAGTTTATAAAATAGTGTTTTGAAAGTTTATTTCTTATATATTATAATGCAGTGATTATTATTAAGAATGTGAATTGTTTGAGTTTTAATATATATGGTTAATTCTTATAAATTTAGACATAATATCTAATGAATCTATGAAAGATAATCATCTTAAAAATGTCTATTGTTTCATGGAATATGAATTAACTATTTATCCACTTAAAGCCAAGCTAATAGGTGGGGAGGATTGTGGATTCGTATTACCTTTCTCATATGTATCTAGAACTTGAACACTTGAAATATCATGAAATTTAATTTAGCAAATTGAATTTATAGATCTTAACCAATATTAGACTTATAAAATATTTAGACGTATTACTTATAAAATTATATATCAATTTACTTATGCTTACTTATATACTTAAACATTTATTTAATAACGAATTAAAATAATGAAAAAATGGGAATTGCAGCTAGCGTTTTCACTCTTCATCTCGACATGTGGAGAGCAATGCATTTAATAATGATTCATGTCGAAATTCGCTAGATCATAGTATTCCTAATTTAGAAAACCGTTCGTAGCAGCAAACGTCGAAGTTCAATATGTTCACCTTTTCTTGGAAATGAATGGATAAAGCCAAGGTCTATAAAAATATATTCATGCATCAATGTTTGAGCAGTTGCTGGAAGTAGCTATATAATGCTGACCAGTGACCCCTCCTTCACTCCTTACAACTGCAAACCCTAACAAGCGGCACCTTCACGAAGAAGATGGATATGAACCAATGCTTCTTAGATTGATTAGGGAAGAATTTCATGGATAGAGCATGGGGTTTAGCTATAAAAATATTGAATGTTTATTTGGCACATGATTGGTGGGGGAATTTCAATTGAGAGCAAGTATAAGATTGAATTTATAATATATATATTCAAATTGTAAGATCTTTTATGAGTTACTGTGATAACTAACAATAAGGAGGCGGTAAGGGAGTTACAATAATAATAGAGGTATCAATGAAAGAAGAAGGGTCAAAAGGTCATTATGAGTATGATAAATTAAGATGTTATATTAATGAGTGCAAAAGTAAAAAGAGGAAAGTCTACATGTCATTTTTTGTGGTGATAAATCCCTTGATATTTCAAGTTGTCTCAAATTTAATAGTTCTATAAGAATGTGTTGGCACCATGATTAGAAAGTAATTGTCTAGTTTAAATGTAACCTATGATTTTAAAGATGTAATGAATAACTAAAGTAGGAGAAAATGTTAGACAATGTAAGAAATCATATGTAGAAAAAGAGAATCATCATTGACACGAGAAATTGGAAATTTTATAGAAAATGTAAGGAAAAAAACCAAGAAAAGGGACATGTAGAAATATAAGAAAAATAGAAAATAACTTTTTAATTACCTAAGGTAGGTTTATGAAACCAATTCAATTAAGTGTTTGAAAGATACTCCAACAACATATATACTCTATGCATATAACTTTATGAAGCCATCATTATTGTCTAGATTGCCAAATACTCGAAACCAAAACAAAATATTGTTTTTCTTTCTATAAACTAAGAATAAAATATTCTTCCTTCATTATTAGTATAGGTGTGACATGGTGCACATTATTATAGTGCAAGCCTAGTTTTAAAATCACTCCATTTAACATCACAAATAATATCCTCTAGGACATTACGTGATGGAGGAGCATCCCTGGCTCATGGCAATCTTGCATTAACCAAAAACATTTTCTTTTCAGTTTGTTTCCTGTTTTGCAGTTTCAATATTTCCTTCTACGTTTCTTTACATTTTCTCACCCAACCTTGTAGAGCTCAATTTTGTTCTTGGACATGTTCATCTACCTTATCCTAAATCCGCGGGACATTTCAATCTTTTTCCAGCAAATTATCACTTCCAGAATCTAAGACAATTTTCTATCTTGGAAAACCAGAAATGCTTGGACCTATTTTCTATTGGCGAATCTTGCGGATAATTTTCGTATCTTGCGGAGATTTAGTTTGTTGTTTCCAACGTTCCTTGGTGTGTGGTTGACCTTCACTTAGGTATGCACTTCATTCTATGAATTTTTTGGATGGATCTCTTGGGTGGAGGCTGATTTGGTTGTTTTACACATTACATCTTGAGTAATCGGCTATTGTTTCATCTTGGGCTGACGCATATCATCCTTGATCATATAAATCAATGTAATCAAGCATGTAGAAGTCAGTGAT
Organism: Cryptomeria japonica; assembly: GCF_030272615.1. Classification (NCBI taxonomy): domain Eukaryota; kingdom Viridiplantae; phylum Streptophyta; class Pinopsida; order Cupressales; family Cupressaceae; genus Cryptomeria; species Cryptomeria japonica. The sequence continues at coordinate 991,985,129 of NC_081407.1, read as the reverse complement.
TAGAATATAGAAGATAGATCTGAAGGTTAGGAGGTCCAGAGTTGGCTCGCATTATTGCTTGAGCCCAAATAGTGTATTTGACCATGTAAGTAATCAGACATGTGTGTCAAATCTATTAATCTTGCATGTTGTCGGTAGTTTGTAATTGATTTTCATGATATAATAAAATCTGTTTCTGCATTGCCTCCATCACATTGAGTTGTTCATGTTGTGTAACTCTTGTTGCATGGTCCAGACTGTTCTCTTTGAGGACTTCCTTTCCATGACTGCACCAAGTGGTATCAAAGCGAGATTTTGTTCTAGAGATTGCATTGTTCTGTAAGATTTTGGTTGTAGAGTGGTGGATTGAGGATCCGTTCTGAGCTACAAAGGACTGGCACGTAGATGGCGCAAAGAGGACATGTTAAAGGTGGTGGAGCTCATGGAAATGTAGACCCTTCTATGATGGAAATGTTGAGAAGAATTGTAGCCTGATTGGAAGTTGTTGAAACGGCCCAGAGAATAGGTTGACATGTTGAAGATGTGAGTGATGATGAGGAAGAAGAAGTAGCTAGAGAACAAGCAGAAAATCCACCAATGAATGACTCAGATGAAGAAAGGTTTATAAGAGCATTGTCTAGAGTGAATACTAAACCACATTTTTACCCATCGGACTATGAATGCAAGTTAGATTTGTATGAATTGCTCGATTCGATTACAGAGATGGAAAAGTATTTTGTTTTTGAAGGCATAACTGAAGATAGGAAGGTAAGATATGCTTGCATTAAGTTGAAAGGTCATACATCTCTTTGGTGGGAATATTTGCAGGTTGATAGATAGAGAAGAGGTAAAGAGAAGATTAAATCTTGGGAGCGGATGCTTAACAAGTTTAAATCAAAGTTTATGCCTACTAATTATCAAGTGAATTTGTTCTGAAAGTTGCAGAACCTAAAGAAGAAGTAGTCTAGTTTGAACGAGTATACTGAAGCATTCTACAAGTTGAACATCAGATTCAGACACACTGATGATGAGATCAAACAAGTTCCTAGATACCTGAACAGGTTGCGGATGTCTATACAAGACAAACTTAGTCTAATCAAGATGTAGAGTGTGGAAGCTTTTCAATATACCTTGAAGGTGGAGCATAAATTGAACAAAAGACATGAGCAAAAGCAGAGAGGTAGAGGAGGAATATTTTAGGGAGGAATATTTCAAGGGGGAAGGACCTATATCGGAGGAAGAGGACCCTATACAGATCAGAACAAAGACAAGGAAGTCAGCAAAGATCATAGTTTATATCGGAAGGACAATAAAAAAATTTACCAGAGAATATGTTAGACACAATATGTCACTAAGAAGGGGGGGTGAATCAGTGGTTTCCAATTTCCTTTCCCTTAAACTCCTAAGTATGTGTACCAATTAACATCCTAAAACTTAGTAGGCCTACTGATAAGATAAACCAAGACAATGCAATGCAAGCATACACAAGGGCACATCAAATAACACCAGTATATACTAGGAAAACCCAAGATGGGAAAAACATCAGTGAGAAATGATGTTGGAGTCTACTAGTCCAATCCAGCCTCACAATAAAAATCTGAATACAATGTTTAGGGCACCAACCCCTTATTTAGGGCAACAACCCAAGGAGCACCAACCCCTGATTTAGGGCACCAACCCAAGGAGAACCAACCCCTGCACCGAGATCCAACTCAGTGATCTTCAATAAACATAATCAACTATACAAGTTATAGCCTTGTTACAAAAGGAGCTTTGTAAGTCTTATTCAAATCTCTCTACTAGTTCTCCTCTCTCCAATTCTCTGTCGGTTCTCTACTCACCTCTTAGTTGTAACACAATCTCCTTATGCAACTTACTCTTTGCTACACCTTCACCGGTTCAGTCTCTTCTTCTTCTTTGTCGATTCTGCTCTTTGTCGGTTCTCTCTTCTCTCTACTACACTGGTTCTCTCCACCACCCATCTTGATAATTTAGTCAGATGTCTACCATCTGATTCCTATCGGTTCTCAGCTTGCCTTCTCTGCTATCTTCTGCAACTCTTCTCTATCGGTTTGGTCACCACCGGTTTACTCTTCTGTCAGACTCAATGGTAGTCTACCGGTTGCCTCACTCTCACCGATTGAACTCTTCAACCCTATTCTCTCTCAAATTCAATCTCTTCTTCTTCTTCTTCTTCTTCTCATTGAGCACTTGACTGATTTCACTTCTTCATCATCAGCACCACTCTATCATTCAATAGAAGCATTCATCGATTCTAGCTTGCATATTTATAAACAAGTCTTCCCGCCAAAAACCAATTCAAACTTTAGGCGGTTAGGGTTTCTTCAATGACCTCAAGGCAAACCAAATCTAATTAGATCTGATCACATGTATTGATGAGCTACAACACATCAATCAACCCCCACCATTTTTGTGCCTTCCAGAACATGCCATCCATATTTAGCTATCTACTTTTAATCTGTCAGCTGATCTCTTGGTCGATCACCAAGAATGGTTTCGTGGTGTCCTTCACTACATCGATCTGGTCAATCAGTCTATCTTGGATCTCTGTTGTCCATTTCCCCATGAGCCGCAAACCTCTGCTACACATCCCATGAATAACGTATTGGACATAAATGTCGACCTACCACCATCTACCTCACTGACAGACACTTTGAACACCAACACACCACATCAACCTGTGTATGCATGCTTGCCACTTTAATTCCACATGGTCACTTTTTCAGCATCCACCTTTCCTAGGTCATCTATGTCGGTCTGGATAGAATCATTGACCAACCTAAGAACCGGGTTCATCTACTAGTTCACAAACCCTACCGATTATACCCTAATCGGTCTTCTATCAACCTTGCACCTTTCTTCTCTTTCGATGGAACACCTTCACCGGTCATCACTCTTGCCAAAACACCTCATGCACCTTGTTAGCTTTACCAGTGGACATGTTCTTACCAGTAACCACCTTGATGACACCATGTCATCAACCTTCAACAAACTCCATCTTCAATCTAGTAATATCCTCTGTCTGCAGCTACACCAACTTTGCCTTCTTCATCATTTGAGTGGTCCACCTCTTAACTAGTTTGCCAAGATGGCAAACATATCCTTCCTTCTCTGTACCAGAAAACTCAACATGTCTACCATTGCAAATCTCCGGTACACATCTTTGATCTTAAGGTCGGGAGGCTTCCTCATCATTCACATTTTTCATCTAGTCTATGCATCCAATCTCCTGCCTTTGTGATAGGGTTCACCTAGCCTGCTCAACACTTCTCCAAGTTGGTGTTGCTCAATTTCACCAACTCACCAGGCCTAGTGGCTTCCTAGACCATCAAGTCCTTCTCATTCTCTTCTAGGGATTTTTCTTACTCACTCTAAGGTGTTTACTTCAAGTGTCTTTTCTAGGAACCCTACCAATTTGTTATGTTTCTCATATGCTCAATGATGGCTTCTTGGCTCAAACTCATCAAAGTGCCCTCTAATGGTCCTGAGATGTTGTAGAGGTGTAGAGGGTTATTCTCTCATTTTTTTAGATGGTTTCAAGGTCCATTTATGGTTTTTTGTCCAAAGGTTTCTTACCGATTTCAAAAATTGGTCTAGAATAGGCTACAAGGAAAAGAGCCCAATTAGGCCTGCTGGAACTGGTTTTTGAGGTCTTGGGATAAAACGATCCAAAGGAAACCCAAAATAAAATGAATTTTCTTCAAAGAATCACTCAACCCCAAATTATTTCAGTGGTTTTAAGCTTCCAACCCTTCTTTTCATACAAAAACCCCAAAATGAGAATTTCAAGGGCTTCTAGGCACTTGACTAGCAGCAGCAAGTAAATCTTGTCTTTGGACCTTCAAATGGAACTTTTGAGGCTTCCTCCTGCACAAGAAAACTTTTACTAACCTATTAAAACTTCCCAAAATCTTGGTAATTTCATTTACATTCACCTCTGCACTTTGTGCTAACTTTTCATCTTGCCAACTCTTGCCAAGTTGCTCCTAGGCTCGCCTAGGGCAAGATGTTAAAAATATCAAATGAGATTTTCAGACCTTATCATTTCATATATACACTTTAAAATTGGTTTACTACCATGTCCCAAAATTCCATGATAACACATGGTGGGATTTTATGGGGCACCCAATTTAGCAAAAACTGCTAATTACAAGCCAAAACTGGCTACTTGTGAATCAAATCACCAAAACAGTAGTAAATGCTAAATAAAAATCTTGAAAAATGAATATCCTACCCTGAAACACACTACTAAACCTCAATCCATCATTTTATTCATGGATTCAATCCATTAAACCTTCAAAGAATGCAAAAATTGACAAAAACAATGAAAAGTGCAGTCCAAAATCTTGTGTTTTGATTATTGCTTCCAAAATACAAGTACACCAACCTTGGTAAACGTGTAAGATAGGGTTTTTATAGCCTTCCCATGTGTGTAATCCTTCCATGGAATTTATAAATCCCTAGCTTCAACGTTGGACCAATTTCAAGACAAAAATTATCATGACAACAAAAGTTGTCATGACAACTTTTTGCAACTTTGTGTTTTTTCCACTTTTGGCCTCTCCAACTCATGAGACCTGTTCTAAATCATCACATATGGCATTTAAAACATTACTAAAACCTATTTATCCCTCTCAAATGTTGTTACCAACTTTTGACACCTTTGACCAACAAAAAGGCCAAAAACCTACTCAAACACACTATTTACACAAAAATGCAAACCTAAGTAAAATGAACTCAACCTAGGCCTACATTGACACTAAATAATCACTCTTTGATCCTCCTAGAGTCCTTATTCACCACTGACTTGGCTAGGGTCAGTACAAGCCAAAATTTGCAAAACAAGAAAGCTAGGACCTAGGTGCTCCTACACCATTTTGCTTCCTCTAACTACCTTCTCTTAGAGGGATATGATGCATTTCATGCATAATAGGAGATAATATCCACTTATCGGTGGGAGAGGATCCTTGTCATCTACATCTTGCATTACACCAATGTGCCATCCCTGTTTGAGCAACATATCTTCAAACAGGAACATGTGTTCTGGTTGGGGCACATTCACTGTCGGTCATATCTTCAAATGGTGACTACATCTTTATCCGATGGGAGTCATGTTGATTGACATCCACATAATATACCGGTGACCTATAAATACTTCTCCTCTGGTGTTGATGTAATTCTTGATAACATTTCAGCTCTTCATCGCAATCAACTTCCAAGCATCTTGTACGTTGGTCACAAGCTTGTTGGTTGGCAACCACTCACTTTGTTGATTTATCTTCTCCATGTTTATACATCCTCACTGGTTAGCAACCATACATTGTCAACACATCACTTACTAGTTGACATCCTCTCCTTACCGATGATAGACTATACCAGTAACCTACTAGACTAGTTGACATCAATGACTGCACTTCAACTAATTTCCCATCCTGGTTGTCCTTCTATACTGGTAAAATTCTATACCGGTTAACATCAATGACAACACAATGCCAAAAATCTCCCCCTTTGGCATTGATATCAACACATGTAGTATCTGACATACTACATATTCTCTCTCCCCCTTTGTGTGATCCATGGATTCTCACACATGTAGTATGTGGTATACTATAGAATCTCTCTCCCTCTTTGAAAACAATGGCAAAGGGCACTGTCAGGGTTTATCTCCTCCTTGTCTCTACCGGGTACTGACAAAGATTTTCCTCCCCTTTTTCTCTACTCGACGCATCTTCTCCTTTAACCCTCATACTTTGCATCCTCTCAAATCACAATATTTTGAGATGGAGGGCTCAACCATCAACTAACACCAATTGCTCAGCAGCCAAGTGTATATGCAAACCGGAACCCTAATGCATATGCAAGACTAAAACCAATTGAAGGCAACATACCTGCCGGTCAAACTGCATCATCACCCTTCTGATACCAATTGATCTTAAGAATCAAGTGTTATTGTACTATGAGTGCTACCAATTGGGAAAGTAGATACCCTTAATTATGAAATTATCTTGGGTATTCCTACAAAAATATCCATCGTCTGCAGTTGATTAAATCAGTACACCCATAAGTTCAAGCATGTTGGTTCTTCTTCATAATCGCTTGAACTCCCCCTAAGTCATATATCTCAGGTCCACATTTCTAGTCAGGTTTGAAACCGGAGCTCCAATCTTCACCATATATCATTTGAGATGTGCATATGTGATCAATTTGATGATCTATCAGCTCCATTATATCTACCATAGCCTATGACATGATCTTGGATGTACACAATGCCAATATCATCATCATGCCATAAATCAAACCGGTCGGCCCAAAACATGCATGCCTACATGATCAATAACCAGGACAACATATGTCATTTAGGTCCTCATCAACACCACCTAAGACAAACTCCTCATTCCATTTCTACCGGGGCTAATGCAATGATCCCAAATCTCATTGTCTCACATAACCTGCAAGTACCTGTTAGCATTCATACCGGTAACATCCTGCAATACCGATTTCTTGTACTAAACCATCATCACTATCAGAGCACCTTCTTGTAACTCCTGACTTCTTTTGTTAATTTGCATCTACTCCCAATTGCAAATTTCCCATCCATTGACACATGCAGTAGTGATCCATCTCTCATCTGTAGATGTGTAGTCAAAGAAGCCACTGCACATACTTACCATCTCATTTTCTTCCTTCATACCGACAGCAATTTGTTCGTCCATGTGTCATGTTCCACTATGGGAGTGAATGATAAGGTCAATGTGCTACTCCCTTTAAGGTATTGCATCCCCTTTAAGCCTTAGGATATATCATTTGTGCATTGGATGCATAGTGTCCGTCCAAGGACCTACTCTCTTCTTTCTTCCTCCATACTTGCATGACTTCACTTTTCTTCCCATTTTAGACTTGGGAGAAGGTGTTACCTTCTTTTGTTGATGGGTCCTTTCTCTACCGAATTCTTCATCATAACCGGAAGCAGTGCTATAGTAGCACACAACATCTATGCCAATCTCATGATTTGGGAACCTTCTAACATATTGGTTTGCTCTTCCTTTTCTGATCATGCCATTGTAATTAGTTTTCGGTCTCCATGGACTCCTTGCATGTTCAAGTACACTTCTCATATTGTTCCATGCAAGTCTTTGATGCTCATATCTTCTATAGTTGCTACTATACTGAGTATGATTGTTCCACTGGTTGCCATAGAACTGTGAGTTCTTTTTCCTGCATTCATAACTTCTATGGCCATATCGATTGCAGTTACAACAAACACTATTTTCATAACCGAGAGAAGGGATATGCATGTATCTACCCCTTGATACATTTTTCTCATATGCATGATATCTATGAGATCCTATATTATTCCTTCTAGATCCCTTTCTACATTCTTCTTCCCTATGGCCATAACTATTACATTCAAAGCAATAACCAAAGAATGAAGTTTTATAACTTACAAACTTATTCTGCCATACATGGGGAGATCTTACCGATTTGGCATCTCCATTTCTACTTCTCCGAGAATGGATCCTGGATTATCCATGCTCTACAGCTCTTCCATTTGGTCCCTTCTTCTTCCACACTTTCCTTGTCTTGTGGGTGGTACAATTTCCTTGTCCTCTATCGGTAGGAGATCTTCTTTGTTGTCTTCTCATGTTTTTTCTTCCGGTGAAGCTATCTTCTCCCATCTTCCCTTTTCCTTTGGGATCGACATTGTTTCTCCTTCTTACATCACTGGTCTTCATCCTTGTCTACATATCTTCACCATTTGTGGTTAGATCAACCTTCTTCCAGGGAGCATCTCTAACTGTGAAGGTCTAACTCATGTTATCTCCATTTGAGGAGACACAATATGCCACTGAGAGGGGGGGGGCGGAATCAATGGTTTCCAATTTCCTTTCCCTTAAACTCCTAAGTATGTGTACCGGTTAACATCCTAAAACTTAGTAGGCTTGCTAATAAGATAAACCAAGACAATGCAATGCAAACATACACAAGGGCACATCACATGGCACCAGTATATATGAGGAAAACCCAAGATGGGAAAAAACTTGGTGAGAAATACTGCTGGAGTCTACTTCTCCAATCCAGCCTCACAATGAAAATCCGATTATAATGTTTAGGGTGCCAACCCAAGGAACACCAACCCAAGGAGCACCAATCCCAACATTGGGCTCCAACTTAGTGATCTTCAATGAACATAATCAATTATACAAGTTATAGTCTTGTTACTAAAGGAGCTTTGTAACTCTTATGAAAATCTCTCTACCAGATCTCCTCTCTCCAATTCTCTATTAGTTCTCTACTCACCTCGTAGTTGTAACACAATCTCCTAATGCAACTTACTCTCTGCTACACCTTCACTAGTTTAGTCTCTTCTTCTTCTTTGTCGGTTCTTCTCTCTATCGGTTCTCTCTTCTCTATACTACACTACTACTCTCCACCACCGGTCTTGATAACTTAGTCAGATGTCTACCATCTGATCCATGTCAGTTGTCAGCTTTCCTTCTCTGCTATCTTCTGCAACTCTTCTCTTCCGGTTTGGTCACTACCGGTTTACTCCTCTGTCAGACTCAATGGTCGTCTACCAGTTGCCTCACTCTTATCGGTTGAACTCTTCAACCTGATTATCTCTCAAACTCAGTCTCTTCATCTTCTCATTGAGCACTTGACTGATTTCACTTCTTCATCATTGGCACCACTCTATCATTCAACAACAACATTCATTGATTTTGACTTGCATATTTATAAACAAATCTTCTCGCCAAAAACCAATTCAAACTTCAGGGGGTTAGGGTTTCTTCAACGACCTCGAGGCAAATCAAATCCAATCAGATCTCATCAGATCTAATTGCATGTATTGATGAACTGCAACACATCAATCAACCCCCGCTATTTTTGTGTCTTCCAGAACACGCCATCAATATTTAGCAATCTACTTTTAATCTGCCAGCTGATCTCTTAGTCGATCACCAAGAATGGTTTCGTGGTTTCCTTCACTACCTTGATCTGGTCAATCAGTCTGTCATGGATCTCTGTTGTATGTTTCACCTTGAGCCGCAAACCTCTGCTACACGTCCCATGAATCGCGCAGTCCACATAAATGTCCACCTGCCACCATCTACCTCACCGACAAACACTTCACCAGCACACCATGCCGACCTATGCATGCATGCTTTCAACTTCAATTCCACTTGACCACTTTGTCGGCATCCACCTTTTCTAGGTCATCTGTGTCAGTCTGGATAGGATCATTGACCAAACTCAAAACCGGATTCATCTACGGGCTCACAAACCCTATCGGTTGTACCCTAACCAATTTGTTATCAACCTTTCACCTTTCTTCTCTTCCAGTGGAACACCTTCACTGGTCATCACTCTTGCCAAAACACCTCATGCACCTTATCAGCTTTATCAGTGGACATACTTACTGGTAACCATCTTGGTGACATCGTGTCATCAACCTTGAACAAACTCCATCTTCAATCCAACAATTTCCTCTGTCTGCAGTTGCACTAACTTTGTCTTCTTCATCATTTGACCGGTCCACCTCTTAATTGGTTTGCCAAGATGGAAAACATATCCTTCCTTCTCTGTACTAGAAACTCAACATGTCTACCTTTGCGAATCCGGTACACATCTCTAATCTTAAGGTCAGGAGTCTTCCTCATCATTCACATTTTTCATCTAGTGTATGCATCCAATCTCTTGCCTTTGCTTCCTCTAACTGCCTTCTCTCGAAGGGATATGATGCATTTCATTCTTAATAGGAGATAAGCTCCACTTACCGATGGGAGTGGATCCTTTCCATCTCCATCTTGCATTGCACCAATGTGTCATCCCTATTTGAGCAGCATATCTTCAAAAAGGCACATGTGATCCGGTTAGGGCACATTCACTATCAGTCATCTCTTCAAATGTTGACTACATCTTTATCCAATGGGAGTCCTGTTGATTGAAATTCACACAGTATACCGGTGACCTATACATACTTCTCCTCTGGTGTTGATGTGATTCTTGATAACATTTCGCGTCATCATCACAATCAACATCCAAGCATCTTGCTCACCCTTCTTGTACATTGGTCATAAGATTGTCGGCTGGCAACCACTCACTTTGTTGATTTATCTTCTCCATGTTTATACATGCTCATGGGTTAGCAACTATACACTGTCAACACATCACTTACCAGTTGACATCCTCTCCTTACCGGTGACCTACTAGACTAGTTGACATCAATGACTGCACATCAACTAATTTCCCATCTCGGCTATCATTCTATACCGGTAACATGCTATACCGGTTGAAATCAATGACAACACAATGCCAACAGAAGAGAACCTAATGGATACCACAATGAGGGCTATGGGAAAGACAAAAAAGGATAGGATAAAAGAGAATTTAGAGGAACCTACTTTAAGTGCAGAGGGGAAGGACATCATACTTTTGAATGTTGGAAGGTAGAGAACACTAGAAGAGCGGCATTGGTAGAAGAAGAGCATACCAGATTAGCTAATAAATCGGAAGATGGAAAATTGCTGGTGACGAGGAGAGCTTTGTGTCATACTGGAGATGATAAGGAACCCTTGCAAAGGAGGAATTTATTCAAGACCAGATGTAAGGTATCTGGTAAGTGTTGTAAAGTCATTATTGATAGTGGTAGTTTAGATAATCTTGTTTCGAAGGAGATGGTGAATAATCTAAAGTTGGAGAGATTGAAGTACCATAAGCCTTATCAGATAGCATGGATTCAAGATGATCATAAGATACTGGTAAGTGAGAAATGTTTGGTAAAATTGAAAATTGGAGCTTATCATGATGAAGTTTTGTGTGATATTATGCCTATGGATATTTGTCATATCTTGTTAGGTAGACCTTGGCAGTATGATAGACAAGCAATACATGATGGAAGAAATAACATATACACTATTGTTGCAAATGGGATGAGGCAGACCTTGTTACCCTTGGAGGAGCCTCTGAAGAGTGAGGTTTGTACAAGTGCTAGAATCTGTTTGGTGGATGGAAGGAAATTCCTGGATGGGATGAGACATGAGAATGTGTGTTTTTCTCTAGTTCCTAAGAAGATTGACAATCCAGAGCATGAATGAGAACAACCGGAAGAAATAAAGGAGTTGTTGATAGAGTATGGAGTCATCATTTCAAATAATGTACTTGATGGTTTACCTTCTATGAGGAGTATCAGTCATTACATGGATCTGATTCTTGGAGCTAGTTTGCCTAATAAAGTAGCACACCTGATGACATCAATATAGAATGAGGAATTAAATAGACAAGTGCAGGAATTGTTGAGGAAAAGTTTGATCAGAGAAATTTTGACTCCTTGTGTAGTGCCAAGTGTATTATCACCTAAGAAGGACAAACAATGGAGGATGTGTACTGATTCTAAAGCAATAAACAAGACCACAATGAAGTAGATATTTCCCTTGCCTAGGATGGATGACATAATGTATTGTTTAGTGGAGCCAAGTACTACACAAAGATAGACTTGAAGAGTGGATACCATCATATCAGAATCAAAGAAGGAGATGAGTGGAAGACAACATTCAAGATAAATGAAGGACTGTATGAATTGTTGGTGATGCCTTTTGGATTGACTAATGCATCGAGTACTTTCATGAGGTTGATGAATGAGGTATTGAAGAAATTCTTGGGTGATTTTGTTATTGTGTACTTAAATGATATCTTGATTTTCAGTAAGAGAAAAGGAAAGCATTTTTTGCATTTGAGACAAGTTTTGTAGAGATTGAGGGAAGAGAAGTCGTTGAAAAAAATTAAAAGAAGAGCAGTTTTGTGATGGAGGAATTACTTTGTTTGGGATTTTTGATATTTGTGGATGGATCCTGAGAAGGTAAGAGAAATTGTTGAATGGCCTACACTGGAAAGAATTGGAGAAGTAAGATCATTTCATGGATTGGATAGTTTCTACTGGAAGTTTATCAGAAATTCCAGTTCAATTTGTAGCCCTATGATAGAAGCAATGAGAGGAGATAGAAAGGATTTCAAGTGGACAACCGGAGCAAATAGGAGCTTTGAATTGTTTAAGAAAAAGGTGACAGAGCAGCCTGTGTTGGCTTTACTAGATTTTAGCAAAGTATTTCAAGTGGACTGTGATGCAATTAGAGTAGTGTTAAGTCGGGAAGGAATACCAGCAGCCTATTTTAGTGAGAAGTTGAATGATGCGAGGAGGAGATAATTAGTGTACATGATCAGGAATTCTATCTCATAGTTCAAGCATTAAAGAAATAGGGACATTATTTTTTGCCTAAGAAGTTTGTGTTGTATATTGATCATCAAGATTTGCAGTATTTGAATAGATAGAGTAAGTTGAATCAGAGACACATGAGATGGGTAGAGTTCTTACAAAGTTATACCTTTGTGTTGAAGCATAGAAGTGGAAAGTAAAATAGAGTTGCTAATGCATTGAGAAGAAGGAGGAACTTGCTAACAGAGATGAGAGTGGAGGTATTAGGTTTTGAGGAATTGAAGAACTTGTATGAGGATGACCTGGATTTTTTAGAACCTTGGAAAGCTTGTAAGGAACTGGTTATGGTGGATAGAAGTAAGTGGTTGGACTATTTCATTCAAGATGAGATGTTGTTTAGAGGAGTTCAATTGTGTATAGCTAGGAGTTCTATGAGGGAGAGTCTCATAAAGGAGAAGCATAGTGGAGGATTAGTCGGACACTTTGATGTTGACAAGACAATGGCATTGATTAGTGAGAATTAATTTTGGCCTCAGATTCATAAAGATGCCAAGAAATTTGTGCAGAGCTGTAGATTTTGTCAACTTGTAAAAGGTAATAGTCATAATGTTGGATTGTATAAGCATGGATTTCATACTTCGATTTCCTAAGACACAGAGAGGAAATGATTTTATATTTGTGGTGTTGAATAGATTCTCAAAGATGGCACATTTCATACCTTGTAAGAAGACAATAGATGTAGTGCATATAGCTAACTTATTTTTCAAGGAGGTGATGAGATTACATGGATTACCTAAGAGCATAGTTTTAGACAAAGACGCTAAGTTTGTTGGATATTTTTGGAGGACACTTTGGAAGAAGATGTTTAGACAAATTTGAAGTTCAATTCTACTATTCACCCACAGACTGATGGACAGATAGAAGTAGTGAATAGGAGTTTTGGAAATTTATTGAGATGCTTAGTTGGAGAGAAAATCGGAAATTGGGACTTGATCCTTGCACAAGCAGAGTTTGCCTATAATAATTCAGTAAACATGAGTACCGGATGAACACCCTTTGAGATTGTTATCGGAGTACACCCTAGAGGCATATTAGAGTTGAGGGACATCAGTAATAAAGATAAGAGGAGTGTAGACATAGAAGAATTTGCAGAGCATATGAAGACAATACATACCCAGTTCAAATAACATTTGGAGGACATGAAAAAAAATTATAAGGAGAAAGAAGATGAGAAGAGGAGACATAAGAAATTTGAAGTTGGAGATGAAGTGATGGTCTATCTAAGAAAAGAGATATTTCCACTTGGAACCTATAATAAGTTGCAAATGAGGAAGTTCAAATGGACCTTGTAAGATCTTGAAAATATTCAATTCCAGAAATGCATATGAAGTGGAGTTACCTGATACTTTTGGTATTTCACCTATATTAAACATTGCAAACCTACATCAGTATCATGAGGCAGAATTTAGTGGGAAGAGTGGAGAAGACTTGGAGAAGCAGATGGGATAGGGTTTACCTAGCTTGCTCACACTTCACCTAGTTGGTGTTGCTCAATTCCACCAACCTCGCCAAGTCTAGCTATGCTCCAAGACCTCCAAGTCCTTCCCAATCTCTACTAGGACTTTCTCCTTACCAATCTCAAGGTGTTTGCAACAAGTGTTTGACTAAGAAACCTACCATTTCAATGTGTTTCCCATATGCTCAATCTTGCTATCTTGACAACAACTTGTCAGTTTCTCACTTTTCACCCCCATACTGTTGTGAGTCATTGAAGAGGTGTGGAGATTGAATTTACCATGGAATGAATTCAATTTGGTCCATTTTTGGTTTTTCATTCACTATCTTCCTTACCAATTTCATAAATTTGCCTAGCAATAGGGCTACAAGGATGAGCCCCAATTAGGCCTCCTAAATATGGTTTTCAAGGTTTTTGAGGGAATCGGTCCAAAAGACACTAAAACAAGGTTTTTGTTTGTTCAATCAGTCACCCATCCCTAAAATATTTTGTTGGTTTTATTCTTCCATCTTGTCGTACAGTGGTCTAACCCAAAAATGAGGGTTTGCTAGGGTTTCTAGGCCTTTAACCGGTAGTGACTGTCCAACTTTGTAAAATGGGCATCTAAAAGACTTGTCAAGGATTCTCCTTGAAATTTTAACTCTATATAGACCTCATGAACCATCCCAAATGATTTTTTAAAGGTTTTATAGTCACCCCTGTAGTTTGCATTCAATTTTACACCTTGTTTTCTCTAGCCGGGTTGCTCCTGGACTCGCCTAGAACAAGGTGGTAACCATGATGAACTCCACTTCCAGAACTCCTCCCTACATATTTACACATTACATAGGGTTTCCTTTCATGTCCCAATAGACCGTGATGGTAGCACAGAGGTATTTTATGGGGCAACCATTTTACACAAATTTGCTATTTACAAGCCAAAACTAGCTGATTAAAAACAAAACAATCAAAGTACTAACACACACTATCTACAAAGAATTAAATGAACCAAATAGTACTAGAACACACTAAATAAATACAATCAAAAACTAGATCAATGGATTCAATCCATTCGTGTTCACATTTTATGCAAAATAAGACAAAAACAGTGATAACAGTCTGAGAATGAGTAGTTTCAGATTGTCATTCATACAAAATCAAACTTCCAACCTTGGTAACTATGCAAGAGAAGGTTTAAATAGTCTTCCCCATGTGTGGAGGCATCCTAGGTCAAATTTCTAACCCTAACTCCACTGCATAAACTCTTTTAGGACCAAAGTTGTCATGACAACTTTTACAATTTTCCATATTTTACTTTGCCAACTTAGGAAACCTATTACAAGTCATTATTCATGAATTTTTCAACATTCCTAAGACTATTCTAACCCTCTCTAATTATCTCACCAATCTATGCCTCTTTTGACAATCAAGAAGGCCATTTACCTACTCAAACTACCACCTACTCACAAAGATGCAAACCTAGAAAGAAAACTAACTCAACTAGGCCTACACTTGACTCAAAACAAACCTTACACACACACCTTGGACCCTCCTAGAGTCCTTATTAGAAACCTGACTTAGCTAAGGTCAGTACAAGACAAAATTGTAGAAGGACTATGAGCCTAAGTCCTAGGTGCTCTTGCACCAAGATGCCCCGACGGGAATTGGATCAAATTGAAGACATTTTAGACAGTATTTTACCAATAATCAAAAAAATCTTTGTACAAACCACTACAAACATATGGAATTCTCTAGAAATTCCTTCAAAACATCTCCTATAATGAAAACAATTTGGCATCCAAAATGCAAGGGGGTTCATAAGATCTATAATTAGTTATCCCCCTCAAACAATGCATATTGTCTAATTTTTCAAAGGAAGCATCTACACCCTCAATAGGTATAGGTCCATCTATTTCCTTTTCTTCCACATTATCATTAGATTTATTCACCCATGTCATCTTCATATTTTCCTTTTCTTCATTGACATCAATACTCTTTACAAGACCATAAGTGTGTTCACTCTTTCCTCTACAAAGCCTAGCAATGTCTCTTGATTTACTGTAGTTATAACAAGTTGGACCTTGTTAGGGATCATTTCCACTCCTTCTGACATTATTTTTGCACTCAGCAGTCTTGTGCCCATATTTGTTGCATGCATAAAAATATTCATCGAATGATTGAATATTCCTATCATAGTTTGTATATCCATTCAACACCATCCTACTTCTACACTCATTTTCCTTATGTCCAGACTTATTTCAAGAGTAGCATTGACCATTAAATGACTAAGATCTGATTTGAATTTTACATTCACTAGCTCTATGTCCAAACATATTGCATGAAAATAGTTACCATAAAAGTTGACGAATACCTAGTTTGAGAAAGAGGAGGCTTCCTAAAATTCTTCTTGTTCTGAACCAGAATGAAATTATTCTGATCTTCATTGGGTTTCATCAATTCATCCTTGACCTTTTCCTTTCCTTTATCCTCTTTGTTGGGAGTCTTAGAGATTTTACCTTTCTCAAAACCAATTCCACCTTTATCTTTAATTTGCTTCTCAACACTTAGCATCACAGTAAGCATTTCATTGTTTCTTTTATGCTTCAATCCCTTGTCAATTTGTTGTTTTGCTTCTGTCAACTCTTTCCTCAACATGTTCAGTTCTTTAAGTTTGATAAATTCTTTGAATTTGATATGTAGCTTTGTTTTAATATCATCAATGGTCTTTTTTCCATCTTCAACTTTATTTTTCACATAACTAGTGTGTTATTTTTCTTTCTTATTCTTTTCTCTATTTTCATCCAGATCAATAAGAGCATATCTCAATTCACCTTCCATATCTACTAAAGCTTCAATCTCTTGTTGATGTGCTTCCATCATATTCAAGTCCTTCTTAGATTCAAACATAGTGTTCAAATCATAGATCTACGTCATCTTTTAGATACTTTCTTCAAGAACCATTTTCTAATACCAATTGTTGAGCACTTCTAAATACTATCAGGGGTGAATCAACGTGTATTAAAACTTAGTTAAATTAACCAATTGATTGTCATTTCATTCCATTTACCACATGTGCATAAGTAAGGAGCTAAAAAACACAAACGCAATCACACATGAACACCAAGATTTCATGTGGAAAACCTAATAAGAAAAAAACCATAGTGAGAACTATCCCACTATATGAAGAACATATTACCATGTTTAGGCTCAAGGCCACGAAGCTCACTACCCTTAATGTGGACTTGCAGAACTGAGGTGCACAACCTTAGGGAAGTATACAAAATACTTTTAGACATTGAAGATCACTTCTTCAAGGAAAGGTACATTACATATTAAAGAGATACATAAAGGTGATTGAATTGTACGCAACCTCATCCACGTATATATTGATTACAGTTCACTATTAAAACAAATTTGAAATTGCTTTCATTACTACTTTATTGTACTTTTGAACCTTTGCATAGCTTCACATACACTTCACACAAGACATACAACTCTTATTCATCCATCTACATAATGATTTCATTCCTTTCATACTATTCACAACCAAAACAACATCAAATAGGTCGACCTAATTAGATGTAACATGTAGGATAAAAAATAGTCAGCCCAAAAAAAATCTTCAATGCAATACAAAAGGCAAAATGAAATGTGTGAGACATCACACCATGTTGGCACAACTTCCTATCCATCCCAAATCATCGCATATAGATCTATATGCTATCACATGAACCAAACAATTTAGGTCAACTCCAAATGATAAAGCGATTAAGGCATACAAATGCAAAATACTCAAATTACAATGTAGACCACCATAAACACTTGTGGATGCTCAACATAGCATCACTTGACATCAAAAAATATAATTCAATGAACCAAATCACTGGAAATACCTAAAGGTGGAAAGAATGCATTATGCAATGCATTCCTATACACTATCACCTTGTAGACCTGAACTCATATCAACACAACTCTAACTATAGAATGAATGAGAATCTTAAAACTAGAATATATCATGCATTTTCATCTACTAACATCATACTCCAATTGCATGAATTGATGAAACATATACCCCATAATGTGGACCAAAATCTGAACAAACTCTAACAGGTTGTTCACCGAAACAGTCATACTTCACTAACACTAGCTACAAACCACTAAGAGAAATATTTGGAAAAGCTATATTACAACTTAATATATCATCTGAAGTGACTACAATTATTCATTAACTATCTGCATGACCACTGAACTATTTCACTATTATTGCACTACACCAAATTACATTTGGACCAAGGATATCAACAAGTTACATATTTATATCAACAAGTTTGACATCAATGACACAAAGAAAAATTGCCTTGTTTTTGGAGCTTTGTGTGCATGATATTAGGGGGAGTTTGCTAGTGATGATTAATTCCTTTGCATTTATTGTTTTACACATTCATATATTTCCATCAATGCCAAAGGGGGAGATTGTTGGATATTGTTTCTGCTAGGATATGTTGTTGTCATTGATGTCAACATATTCCGGTGTTGCCGAAGAGTTGTTTGGTGTTTCGGTGATTGCATTGAGTTGATATGGATGGTTTATCTATTTGGGATGCTGGAATACTTTATTCCTTATTTTTTTTAGTGATCTGGGAGATTGCTTGATCATATTATTTGATCTGGTTTATAGTTCAGTCTTCTTGTGTAATGGTTGATAGAGTTTGATATTTGCTTCGATGAGCTTCGGTATGATCATATCTTTGGCTGTGGATTTGGGAGAATTATTTGGATGTTCATGTGTATCTTCATTTCATCTATGGTTTGTGATTTGGTGCTCCGCAAGTTATCTTTCTAGTCTGAATTGTTTTTGTTGAGTATTCCTATGAGCTAGTGTGCTGATCGATGAAGATTTGCATAAGTGGTGTTGGTGTAGCTATTGCAGATGGTTCTAATGTTCTTGTTGGTGTTCCTTGATCATGTCCTATTTGTCTTGGTGGTCCACATTGATTCTTGTGTGCATTATTGGTGATTTCGTTGATCCAATGATATTCTTCGTGTTATGTGGTATTCTTGGTGGTGTAGTGTGTTGCGGTTGATCTTGACGAGATTTTCGGTGGTGATGCGTGTTTGGATATTTGGTTTAGGTCCATGTTATGTTATGTATATCATTATATTGGTCTAGTGGTTCACATATGTATTGTGTGATGTAATTTTGTAATTGTGATTTAAGGGTTTAGCTGACCTTGTAGTCAAGGTTGATGATTTTGTATAAATAGGTGGTATAGTCATGTAATCTGGGTACCGGTGTTATGTCTACATTATCAGAGAGTGGTGTATGTGGTGTTACAAGCTAGGGTTTCTGTTGCACCAAAATGTCGACCTGTCAATGCCCGATACAACCACTACACTTATAGAGTCTACAGGAGGTTGTTAACCCATGTCGTGAATCCATGTGAGGGACGCTAACCACTACCAACAATCCCCCTCCTAGCATCACTTGTTGCGGCTTGCGTGATTTGAACCTATGACCAATCTCTGATACCAATTGTTGGAATCCAAGAACACTAAGAGGGGGAGGTAAATCACTGTTCTACCAGATAGAGTATTTTTAACCTTATTAACAAATCCACTTATTAACCGGTATGCATAAAAGAAAGTAACAACAAGTAATATCAATGCAACCATATGAATCAACACCATAACACATATATTTTTATGTGGAAAACCTCAAAGAGGAAAAACCACGATGGGATTGGTGACCCACAATATCTACCCACTGGACAAATGAATAAATATTATAAGAGGGGTCTATACATGCAAGAAGGCACACTATCTAGAGCGCATTGCTCATGACAAAAGGAGCCTCGCTAACTATAGATCCAAATAATGGATTACAAACAAAAATAGAACTCTGAATGTGCATCTTCTATGCTAGATGAGTTTCGATTAAATCACTGTCTGTACTGGTTAAACTATAACCTCCCTTACTAGTATCTTAGATCGCTTCCCAATTCTCTAGACCAATAATCAAGACCGATTACGGATCTTTACATTCTCATTCTATCGATCAAGATAACATCACAAAATCTTTCGCATAACTTATCTCCCATATATCCACATCATTATATAATTACCTAACCTGGACTGACTTATATACCCATTTACATGATTAAACACAAATGCCTTATGTCAGCTTACAAACATATCACAAAAGATAAGATACATGTCAGCCCAGATAAAATATAAGCGTAAAACAATATGACGGTTGTCGCTTCCACACTTGTCGGATCAATCTCCTATGTCAGCCTTACAATATTGGTTCCAAGTTTGTCGGTTCCCTGAATGTCGGTTACCTTGATTGTCAAATCTCTCATGAAGTGTGTTGCCATCAATGACAACACTTATAACCCGGATGAGTGTCAAATGCCAACAATCTCCCCCTTTGGCATTGATGGCAACACTCATGTGAAAAATAAATTGCTGAAGTGTTTTACCAATTCCTATCCAAAAACTGATCCTAGAAGACTACTCCCCCTGAGCTATACATTATTTCTTATGTCCCTAGACATTTTTCGCATCCACCTCTCCCCCTTTGATAGCAATGCCAAAGACCGGGGCAAAAAGAATCAGAAATGAAATTCTATACAAAACAAAATGTGATTACCAAATCTAGATATACTTGAAAATATCCAGATAAGAACGCTTCAAAAATGCTAAATAAGTATCCCAACTAGATTTCAAAGTTCCCAAAATAGATACAAACCCATTTAGAATGTAAGTGTGCAATTCTTCCTCTGTTAGGGTTGTTGGTGTGGGAAAACTCATCTGTTCCATATATGGTCGCTTATGAAGTAACAAAGTACTTAGCCGGGTACTTACCAAGCCTCTCAACTCTCTAGCCCGTCGGATTAACTTGTCTTTTTCATTCTCCAGGGCTGAAATTTCAGACTCTAAAAGAAAAATCTAACCATCAACCATGTTGTTCAATGATTCAGTACCATCAAAACTTACCACAAGTTGCTCCAACTTGTCCTTATCCTCCTTAACCTTTTTATCCACGTATGTTGTTAGTTTTGTTGTGTTAGTGCAAGACCGGTATATTCGACTGCATTGATGAAGATCCTCATCAATCCTTGTCATCTCATCTGTCATCTTAGCCTTGTCGGATGTAATCATGTTATCACAGGTGGCCTTCCTAGTTGCATTATACCTTTCCACCAACTATCAATTTGACACTTGTTGAAGAGTTTTATACTCTTTGGTAATGTGCTCAATCAAACCTTTCAACTTACTGGATGGACTAGCTACCTAATCAATCTTACATTCTAGTCCAAGCTGTTGCAAAATAGGAATAGCTTTCTCAATAACCTACTTATCTTCTAACCCTTCCTTCCTTAATTTCTAAGTTGCAACAAATATTAATTTAAAATTGCTCAGCTGCTCAATGTTCTTATTTCCAAGACAACCAAAATCTTCTTAACTGGATGAGTCAAGTGCCAACAATGAGGGACCAACAATCGGTGAAGGTGTCAGTACCCGGACCTCAATCTAATCAACCTAACCTTCAGACTTCTGATCTGCTTCATCCTTTACCTCCTCAACACCGATGGCTTCACCACTTGGTGCAGTTATTTCCATTGCCTCAACCTCATAAACTTCAACTGTATCAACATCAATTACCGGAGGATTATCTACCGGTTTATTGATTTCAACATCCTTTACAAGTGTAACTGGCAGAGGAATATCCTCAGATGTTTTTCATTCCAAAACCGGCGGATCTCCACCTAGTATGCCTTTACCGTTAGCATCAACTGAGATGTCTAGAATGTCAGACTTAGGCAGAATATCTAGTCATGTAAAGAAACCTAGTTTATTGACAAAGAATTTAATCCAGGCCTCATGAGTTTCCTTCACAATTTCATTTACTCTTCCCACCATAAGACTTATATGTCGATGTCTACTCTGGAAAATTGTTTTATTAGCAAACTCTAGACACTCTTGCATCTCTTCATTAGTTATAGCACCACAAACAATTAGCAATTCTTGAATCTTACTATGCTTATCCTCCTCAATAGCCGATAACCTCCTAGCATCTTACTTATTATACAAATATGTCGGTATTTGAGTCTCAATTTCAATTAAATCTTTCTTATATATGTCTAAATATAACAAAATGGATTCCTCAATCTCCTTTTGTTCCTTATCATCCATATCACCATAATAGTGATGTATGTTACTCAAAATACCATCCTTTGTGATTTGATCAAACAATTTAGCAACAGAAAGAGGAGCAATAACCTTTACACTTTTACCAGATTCAAGAGAAATATCTAAATCTATTCTTTTTCTTACCGGGGGTGCGAGAAGACTCCTTGGCCGGTTCCATTTTCTTAGTAAACTTCCTCTCCTTCAAAAAATAATTATGAGCTATCGGAGGAGTGACTATGGATTTCTGCAACTTTCCTTCCTCAGGCTTCTTCCTCTAAATCCTCATATAGATCTTAGGAATCTTTGGGATTTCTTCCTTAGTCTCAAAACTAGATTCAACATGAGCAATAAATGTTTATGGATTCTTCCTCTTAGATAAACCTGTTAGAGTATTCGGGTATTTACTTGATTAATTAAACAATATTTGTTTAATTATTTAAGTTCCCTTTATCTCTTTTACACTTAAGCTAACTTTAGGTGCATATAATTAATTATTTTAATTAATTATTATGTGCAAACCTAGGTTTTCCCTTTTAGGGTTTCTTGACCTATTAAAGGTTGAGTTCTTTCTTTTCATTGTAAGAATCACATTACATATTTTTATGAATATTGAGCTCTCTCTTTTTGAGCATATTCTCTGTGTATTTGTTTTTTTGTATTTGCTTCCTTGCTTCTCCTTGTAACAGGTTTTTCAGCTTGCAGAGATTATTTGGGCTCCTATGGTGTTGTATTTTCTCAACTCCTATATGGTATCAGAGCTTCAGATCTGTAGCTACATGTTCTTGTTTTGAGAATTTTTGCATTGGAAGCAGATCTGGGGTTTCAGGAATTTTTTATGTACCTAGGTTTTGACCTTTTTCTGAGAACTTTGGGCCTAAACAGACCTAACCATCGTGCTCAGAAGGCTCGAAAACCCCTATGGTTATATAAAATTCAACCTATTTTGGTTTGTTGGTGTAAATAATTATTCATCTTGGATATTATTACACCTTACTTAAGTTTACTTAGGTACATGCATTTCATAGTAGTTTGGGTATGAGACACTTGGGTGTTTGTGCCACATTGGGATAGTGTGTGTAGGAGAATTTCCACCTTTTTTGGACTTATCTTGTTGTTACATTACACATTCAGTGGGTGATCCACCTCATGTGGAATATTATATTGTTTCTCCTACCTACCCACACCTATTTCCTACCTACCCTTGTTTTTTATTGAGCCACATGTCATGTTAGTGTGCTCACATATTCATATAGCCTTGCCTATATAAGTAGGCTCATATTCATTGTATAAATAACATCTTGTAATGATCCAGTTGATCATATTTTGCATCTTGATAGAATACAGTTTATTCCTATCATATATTTTATCTCTCTTATTTGTGATTTCCATTTCCTCTTGATCTTGGCAAAAACTCACATGGTATCAGAGCTAGTCCATGTCTCACATGGTATCAGAGCCATTAGAGTGTCATTGGTTTGCTAATTGAGAGAAATTGATGCTATTTGGTATTGTATATTTTGGAGTTTTCTATTGCAGGTTATTATTGAAGCTTGGTGGGTCAAATATGAGGTTATCATTGGATTGAGGAGGTCCAAGAAAGTCAATTTTGCCTTTTGTTTCATCCACATCGGACTTCGGAGGCCAAATCTAGAGGCATTTGAAGTTTGACGCTGCGGCGGAAATTTTCCATAAATTATAATTTTGCAGGCATTTTTCAAATAGCGACATCTCACTCATTCGGACTCGTTTTTTCGAGCAATTTTTTTTGTTTTAGGGTATAATTTTGTGATCTATATAGTGGTGCAGAATTTTTCTGATTTTCGGATACAGGTTTTTCGAAAATCGCAAAATCCCAATTTTTACAACTTTGGAGGCTTCGTTTGGGCTCATATGGACTCCTTTTCAGGTGCCATTTTTTTTGAAAGTGCATATTTTTTCATCTACTTTCATAATATGCCATCTGTTTGCAGTGATTTTAAGTAAAAATTATACTTTCTGTATTTGGCCATTTTTGGCATATTTGGTACTTGCATTTTGCTTAGATCTCAGTTTAGATCACTAGCAGTATTTGTTGAAGTCTCTTAGATCTCATTTTGAGAAGTTGTAAATTGAAATCAGAAGTCCATTTTGCATTGTTTTGCAAGTGGCCCATTGTATACGCACTAAGTATAAAGTGACAAAATCACCATTTTGGGGGGATTTCTTGATTGAGTATTTTGGGGGGGTATCTTGTGTGATTGTGTCTCTCCCTATCTTGTGTTTTTTCATTTTGGTGCTATGGGTACTCCTAAATTTCCACTTTTAACTCTTCATAATTATGCATCATGGAAAATTAAGGCATGGAGTACACTAATGGAAAAAGGACTTATTCATTATGTAAATGAAACTATTATAGCACCACCTGATCCTAAGGCTGATCCTAATGCTCAAATTGAATGGCTTACTAAGAATGCTATGGCACTTGAAACTCTTAGAAAGTATGTATCAGATGACCTTATTTTTCACATTGATAAGTGTACTACAATTAAAGAGGCTTGGGATATTTTTAAGAAATTGTATGGTCAAGTTGATGAGATTAAGGGCTACAAGCTGGATAGTGAACTCACAACTTTGGATCCCAAGGATTTTCATACAATCCACGATTATGTCACAAAAGCAACTGAATTAAGAGCAAAGCTAAAGGATTGTGGAATTGACAAAAAAGATGCTCAATTGGTTTATAACTTGTTGGACAAGCTTCCTTCAGAGTATGCAGCCTTTGTATCTAGCTTTCACACCCATAGGTTAGCTCAAGGTTCCTCATACACTTCTCCCTCATTTGATTCATTCATGGAGATGTTGATACTTGAGCAATCTAAGTTGACCACGATGGGGATTCTCAAATCTTCAAAGTCACAAGCTTGGGTGGCTAACAAAGGGAATCAAAGTAATCAAGGAAAAGACAAGAATCAAAAGCAACCTAAGTCAAAACCACAACATGATGGAGCACAATCTTCCTCTCCACAACAAGGTGATTCACCATTCTCACCTAAGAGGAAATCATATAAGGATAATTTGTTTTGTGGATATTGCAAGAAGTCAGGACATGATGAACATCATTGTTATAAGAAGGATATTGATGAGTTGAAGAATCTTCTTGAGAAGAATAGAATCAACCTACCTTCTAGAATGTCTACATTGGCTTCTTCTTCCAAGGATAAAGGAAAGGATCACTCTTTTGGTATAGATAAAGGAAAGGGACAAGCTCTTTGTGCTACTACAAGTCATGATTTAGGGAGATGGCTTCTAGATTCAAGGGCTTCTCATCATATGGCATCTTTGCAGTCTATGTTTTCTACATTTGAGCCTTGCCACATGCCACAGATTTTGATGGCCAATCATACATACATGGATTTGATTGGGAAAGGATCTATTGCCATTGGGGATAACTCCTTCAATGATGTGTTGTGTGTACCCCACTTGACAAATAATCTTCTTTCCATCTATCAAATCACACATGGGGCAACTAGGAAAACTATGGAGTTCACACCCAATCCAGTTATCACTAGAGACTTGGAGAGTGGAGCTACCATTGCAACTGGGGTGGTTGATCATGCATCTCGGTTGTACTATTTTTCAGATTTCGATCCTATTGATAAGGTTGATTCTTCCTATGTTGATGATTCAAATTTTGAGGAGAACTTTGGGCATTTGAACTTGGGGATTCTCACATGTGACCCCATTCTTGAGCCTTGCATTTCATCTCCTTCACTTGATATCACACCACCTATTGCACCTGATGATGCAACTAGTGCGACAATTTTCCCTTCTTATGATTTAGTGCAGCAAGATATTTCATGTCTTCCAGCTTCAGTTGTTTGGGATGCCTACTTGACAGACATTGCAGGTTTGTTTGAGGACTCCTACATTGCATATTTAGGAGACAGCATTCATGACATTCATCTTCTCTTTGATGAAGATGATCCTTCTTTGATTGTTGCGAGGGATAACTCTGACCCTCTTGTGCATTCTCTACATGATCAATCTTTAGAGGTTCACATGATTGTGGATACTTTTGTACAACACTTGGAGGAGGTCTCTTTATCTTTTGAGGAGACATATGAGTCTTTGGATATTGTTCCACATTCATCTCCACTAGATCTTGGAGTGCCTTTTTTAGTAGTGTGGCATAGTTTACCACCTTTGGAGGGGGTAACCTTCAACATTGACATGGAGACACTTGAGGAGTTTTCAGAGATTCCTTTCATCATGAGTATTTTTTCTTTATCTTCCCTTCATGATTGGGGAGAATTTTTGGATACACCTTTGGTTTTGTTTCTTCCTAAGGGGAGGAATGTTGTTCGACATTCATGGAGCAGTTTCTTCATTCATCTTCAAGCTTCTATCATTGGTGCAGATTCTAGATTGAGGGGGGGCTTCCTAGTCTCTCTTCTTCTTCTCTCATATGGGGGGGACTTTTTCCTCACATGGGGTTTTGTCCTTCACGTATTTCTATGAGAGTTCTTTGTATCTAGTTTTCATCTCTCTTTTGGGGGAGGGTTTTTTCCCATTAGGTTTTTCTCTCTTTCCCCACTTTGTGAGAGATTTCCTTGCATTGGTTTTCATGCATTTGCATTTGTACATGGGTACCTAACATGGCCTCATAGCTGGGACCCATCTTGCATTGCTTAGTTGCATTGTAGACTTAAGTGCATTCCCCTATGTTGCACTTAAGGGGGGTTGTTGTGTAAATAATTATTCATCTTGGATATTATTACACCTTACTTAAGTTTACTTAGGTACACTTGGGTGTTTGTGCCACATTGGGATAGTGTGTGTAGGAGAATTTCCACCTAAATTGGACTTATCTTGTTGTTACATTCCACATTTAGTGGGTGATCCACCTCATGTGGAATATTATATTGTTTCTCCTACCTACCCACACCTATTTCCTACCTACCCTTGTTTTTTATTGAGCCATATGTCATGTTATTGTGCTCACATATTCATATAGCCTTGCCTATATAAGCAGGCTCATATTCATTGTATAAATAACATCTTGTAATGATCCAGTTGATCATATTTTGCATCTTGATAGAATACAGTTTATTCCTATCATATATTTTGTCTCACTTATTTGTGATTTCCATTGCCTCTTGATCTTGGCAAAATCTCACATGGTTCCTGAGCCTCTGAGAGCATTTTTTTCTCTGGATCTAGGCCGTACAACCTTGACATGCAGTTCGAAAAAAAAAATTCAAGAAAAAAATTTATTTTGCCTTTTTACGGCATGCAGGCCAAAGTTTTTGCTTTTTTATTAAAAAAATTCTTTCAAAAAAAAAAAGTCTTTTCTAAAAGAAATTTTTTTTGTTTTTGGCAAAACTTTATGGGGGGGTTCCCACGGTACGTAGGGTACCATGGGGCCCCTACCATGTTGTAGGCCCGTACAGTGCCGCTGACATTTTTTCTTCCGGCCCCCGCCACCGCCACCGGCTGCCCCAACGGCCCTCGCTCCGCTCCCGACTGCCACCTGCAACCCTCCACCCCAACAGCCCCCACCTTGCCTTTTTTTTTTCTAGCCGACCACCGCCCAGCCACTGGGGCACCACCCAGCCACCACCCACTGGCCACCGGAACACCACCCAGCCACCAGACTCCCTTTTTGGCCTTTTTCAAAGGGGGTTTGGTTTTTTGGCTCTATCTTGGGCATACAGAGTCATTTTTTCAAAAACGAATAGGCGTTGGAAAGCTAGTTCTGAGCCCGAACTCATGGTGTTGGTAATTGTTCCCAATTTTTCTATTTGATTGTGTTTGTTTCCAGTCAGAGTGAGGTCTATTTTTTGCACTCTGGGAGCCATAGAATGAGCATCTGACCTCCATTTTTTAAAAACTTTATATTTTCAGAAAGCATGTGTTGTGTAATTTCTATCCATCTGAGTTTTATTCCCAGATTCTGCTCCATGCATATTTTATTCATTTTTTTTCTTTTCAGCACTCTGGTGGATATCGTGGTTGTTTTAGGTCCTGGGATCTCTTCTCTGAGTAGGATGTCTCTATTTTGGTTCACGTTTCTATTTCTAGTCTTCTTATCATTGTAGCTTGTATTTATGCAAAAGCACTGAGATAAAGTGCCATCATGCATTGTTTACTTGGAATCTTGCATATCTTGTGTCTTGTTGTACATGCACTATTGATCAAGTGCCATGAGGGGGTTGATGTTTGCCTGTTGTTTGCCATCTTCCTTTGTCTAGTGAGTGTTCCTTCCATGACATTCACCTCATGATGTGTGTCAAGTGAGTTTTCCTTCCATGACACCATGTACTTGTCTCAGCACCTTTGATGTTCTTGGTTCTTTGTCATGTAGTTCTTTTTGGCTATCCTTTTCAGTGTTCCTGTCCCTCTCCCACTTCCGCATTATGGGGAGGTTTATCCTATTGGTTCTAATGCTTCCATGGATCGATTGATCAGCTCTTCAGGCTTTGGTGTCTCATGCCATCTGTATCTTCGAGTTCAGTTGTTTGCCTTTATTTGCCATCTGAATCGAGTAGTGTCATTTGAGGGCACTCATGCAGATTACAATCTTCTCTACCTGGTCATGTTCTAATTCAGTGGAGGTTCTTCAGATCAGCAGTTATTCTTCGACAAAGTTTACAGGTTCTTCATGCTTCAATGATATTCTTTTTATCTCTTTTTGGAGTAGAGTTTTGTTCCCACGTGGTTTTCTCTATTTCTCCTGTTTATAAAGATTTCATTGTATTTGGGTACCTGATCAGGCCTTGTTGCAAGGACCCATCTTTATTGCTTTCAATAGTTGTTCTAGGTTTTAGCTTCTCCCTAAGTCTAGCTTAAGGGGGGTGTTAGAGTATTCAGGTATTTACTTGATTAATTAAACAATATTTATTTAATTATTTAAGTTCTCTTTATCTCTTTTACACTTAAGCTAACTTTAGGTGCATATAATTAATTATTATGTGCAAACCTAGGTTTTCCCTTTTAGGGTTTCTTGACCTATTAAAGGTTGAGTTCTTTCTTTTCATTGTAAGAATCACATTACATATTTTTACGAATATTGAGCTCTCTCTTTTTGAGCATATTCTCTGTGTATTTGTTTTTCTGTATTTGCTTCCTTGCTTCTCCTTGTAACAGGTTTTTCAGCTTGCGGAGATTATTTGGGCTCCTGTGGTGTTGTATTTTCTCAACTCCTATAAAACCCTTACCAGTTCCTACTGCCTGAGAAGCCTGAACAACTGTCAGAGGAGATGTCTCTGCCAAACCAATGATTTGTTTACTTTCAGAGGACATCTTTTGGACAACCTGTCCAACCGTCTTGATTTGTCCTTCCCTTTTCTTCTTGCCGAAACCAATCTTCACCTCAGATTCCTTTTTCTTGTTCGTTCCAAATGTTTTCTGCTTCTCATCAACCAGGGCATCTATAAGCATCTTCGCATAAAGGTCAAAGATTTGTGCATCAACCTCATACCCCATCTCAGTAACCCAAATATTACTAGGTTGCACTGCCTCCATCAAAGTTTCATCCTTTTTCACCATGAAGCATATGTCGGTAGAGTATTTATCAACAATATGCTTAGGGATCCTTTCCCTCTTCTTCATAGCTTTCTGAAATGCCTTGAAATAACCCCACAAAATGGAGTCTTTGTCATGTGCCAAGTTTCCCAATGCATCCTTGATCTGTTTACCTACCGATATATCAAAGGCCCATTGCCTCTTACCAGATCCCGATATCTCATTCAAAAATAAAAGAATCAAACATACAATGAGATTTCCAGGGAAAACTTTAAGAAAGCCCCCCCCCCCTGGACAAGGTGTAAGAACCAGGCGAAAGCTATATAATTCCCGAGGAAAATTTTAATTTTACTAGTGAATTTTTGCGGTTTACGGAGAAAAAATAATAATCTCCATTGGCGAATCAGCCGTGATCGCTCAAAGTTTATGAAAAAACCTGGCGAATTGTAATATTTTAAAAACCCAAAAACTATTTGCATGGGCGAATTGTAATGTTTTTAAAACCAGAAAAATATTTGCATTGGCGATTTCAACCTATTTTCAAACCATTAAAAAAAATATTGGTGATTTCAACCTATTTTCAAACAATAAAAATAAAATATTGGCAATTTCAAGCTAGTTTCAAACCATAAAAATAAAATATTGGCGATTTCAAGCTATTTTTAAACCATAAAAACAATTGGCGATTTCAAGATATTAAGTCATTAAAACACGTGGCACATAGTCGTCAACTCTCTGCCTAAAAGACTGCCCATTAGAAAATCTCATGACCTAGCGACAAGCCCTTACGACTCTATATCCAACTCGCAATTTGAAAATGCTAAGCCTTCATAACCTCGAGATCTAGTGACTGAGGGAAATTGAACTGCCACTCGCCAATTCTCGACCACAAAATGTTAAGTCCTCGTCACCGCAGCGACTTGGAGATAGTGGTAACTTTAACCCTTGTCGCATACTCGCCAACATAAAAAAAATTATCTCTTAACCGCTAGCACTTCACTCACAAGCTTGTGGCTTGATCAGGTCTTCAGACATTTAACTTCGCGAGCTGGCGATAACCATAAAACTTAACCACAAACTGTCTAGTCGCTAGCTCGCGACCTAAAAATGCTAACATAATAACATTAAACAAACATGAGAGCTAGCGACAACTGTATGAAATGAGTTACTCGCTAACTCTCGCAGCTATAATGTATGACATCAGACCAACTCGAGGCCTCGCGACCAAAGCAATTTCATAGGCATTCCCAAGGGACTAGTTTGAAGGTTTCTCCTGAGTCAAGGTTGATTAGACAAGCGAGGACGATAGTTTCAGAGCCATAAAAGGATTGGACAAATTCTGAGTTAGAGATGGGAGATCAAAGATTTTTCTGAGAAATTAGAGCTCAAGTTGCTTGTTGTCAGGGATTCTGAAGCATAATTTGTCTAATCAAGGAGGAATAAAATTAGAACAAAATCGTTCACAATAGATGAGCCTTAGCAGGATGCAGTGGATTTGATCTCAAGAGAATCACCAAATGAAGTGTTAGAAGGTTATAATTACAATAGAGTGGTGATTTAATTAGTAGAAGAGAAAAGAAACCTTTTTCATTTTCTGAGAGTGATTTTTTCCTCAAAAAGGAAGATGATGTTTGAGTAGGATCATGCATGGAGTTGTTGTGTGCTCTGTGATACCAGATGGGTGTTTTTTTGTTTTCTCCTATGTGAGTTTGTTTATTGTCAGAGGGGTTGTGAAAGTGAGAACGATTTCCAGAGGGGGTGTGAAAGCTTTTTCTTATCAAGAAAGGCCAAGCATGGCACATCCTCTGCTTCAACTCTGCCACAGGATGACAGGGGGTTTGAAGAAGGAGCCCGCAGAGGAATGAAAGAAGGATTTGTTTGGGTGGGGAGTGGAAGCAAGTCATCTTTGTGATGACATGGAAGCTTCAACCCCTCCCAAACATATTACATTTACCCTAAAGCTCCTCTTTCCACTTTCCTTGATCGTGGGAATGAAGGCTCGAACTCCTCTTTCCATTTTCTCTATTCCTGGGCATGAAGGCTTCCTCCCCTATTTGGAAACAATATGTTGGATAGAACGTAACATCTCACATTCCATCCAAAAGCATCAGGGTGATAATGGCATGGCTCAAGCAGTTTTGCAAGTTGTATAGTCATTGGGGTTCCTTTTCTGGTTCCAGTAGTGATTCTAGACTCTAGGTGAAGGGAGAAAGTTGTATAGTCATTTACAGAGAAAATGAAAAGCATTTAGTGTCAAGATTTGTGCAGGTTCTTGAAGGAGATATATAAATTTATTTTGTGACAATCAACGGAAGTAATAATTTTATTCAATAGAAATTAAATTCTGATCTATTTCTCTCTGATGTATAATTCTACCTCTTTCAAATAATCAGAATCATGAGTTTTAACTTTTTTCATTTGTTGAATTGTTATGGTGTATGTAACTTTTCATTTAATGCTTCCTATTATGCCCAGGAATGCAAAATTTTTGTTAATCTGGAATCATATTAAAGATTCATCTCATTGTAATTGGTGGGCAGATTATAGGTATGAGTTAATGCCAACTTTATGGAGGAGGGAAAACATGTACATGATAGTCATAGAACACCTCCATATATATTACATAAACATCCATAGCATATAAAATCATAAGAGTATTAAGAATGAAAGTATCAAACACCACAATAGATAGGAATACAACATAACTAGTAAAACATTCATGCAACTCAATTAAAGGGGATATCTTTTGAGGATCCAATTCCATGATAGATGTTATAGACAAATCACAATTTCATAATCAAAGGCAAACAATAAAACATATTCGCCCATAATGAATCAACTATTATAATTGGAAGGTCACTTCACCAAGTCAACATCAAGACAATAGACCAGTGCCTTATCCTAGGGCACAGAGTCACTTAGAATTCAAAGACAACCTAATAATAAACTTCAATAAGATTCATTTGCAGATAAATATTAATGAATATGACATTACATACACAACCCAGATTCATACGTAAACTGAAAAACCTTTGACCATTCAATTCACAGTGAAAACATAAATTCAACACAGAGACAATTATGTGAAGATCTCAAATTGCAAATGATATTGATATTATATTCATAATGATATTAGAAAGTAAATTCAAAATGTGATTCAGCTATGCACTTATCAAATTCTTGAGCAATTGAACTATTATAACTATATAAGAGTTTTCAACATCAATAAAAGTGGCCAATTGGCCATCCCTCTCTACCGATCAAAAAGAAAAAGTGGTCATCCCTCTCAAATTAATCTTGGAATCCTTTTATAAGATGAGGATTCAACAAGTTTATAATTACTGTGAGGAATCTTGGGTAGCAACCTGACATTTCTTCTTTTTCTTAAGCATGGCTTGCCACCTGTCCACCTCTTTATCTGTTGGCCAGCTGAATGCCTTTACCTCTTCTGTCTTTGCAACTGAATCTGCCCATCTGGCATTTGTAACTGTCTTGGCCTCAACAATAAACTTTGCATGGTCAACCTCAACCTTGAATAGTGAATCAAGCATACCGTTAAGGAAATCAGCATCAACCTGTTCATCTATATGCTTGATTATTTCTTCTTTCTCTAGAATCAAATCAAATTCGTTGGTCCAATCATAAACTGATTTCAAATCTCCATTTTTACCATAAATTGAAGGAACCAATTTACTATAACCTTCCCCAAATGTCTACAATTTTTCATTTATAAGAACATCCTTCCCTATGAAAAATGCATAAGTTGCATTCATTACCTCCATCGTGTCTTTAGTGTCACTGATCTTGGGAGGGAATTCGTCACTATACATCATTGCAGTATCTAGCTTATCCATTAATCTTCTTCTTCTTGACCAAACATTGAACAAAGGTCCAAGAAAAGCAAGATAGCCTTTCAATACATTAATCATGCACTACCATCAATTTTCCTTTCAATACATTAATCCTGTGTTTCAGAATTCCTGACACAACAAAGATAGCCTTAACATTTTGTTCCTTTTCAAGATTTTCAATTTTCTCTGTGTATTCCTCCATTTTTGTTGTCACATGATCTGGTATTTCTTGTACTTGTTCTGTAATCTGTATTGGAGGGGGCTCATTTGCAATTTTTTCTTTCAACTCCACTAACTCTTCCTCCAGAGCGCCCTTCTTCATCAGTGTCTCTTCATATTTTTTAGATAATGAAATCAATTGGCTATATGTTTCTATGTATCTTCTTGACAAATCCTCTGTTTTTGATAAATTCATGAAAGAAACTTGAGTAAAAAATGAGGCAATCTTCGTGTCAGTTGTATTCTGCAAATTCCAGATCATTATGTCAACTTTATTTTCTACTTGGATATTTAGAAGGTGGGATTTTGAGTGGAAGGGACCAAAGACCAGGCAGCAAGTGTCTTTGAATTAGGATTAAATCCTAATCCTCTTATTACATCTCCAATTTCAAATTCGGTTTTACACATTGGGTCCTCTTGCTTCCTAATCTGATCAATAATAAAAATAGACTGGATATCCCAGTCAGGCATCATAATCATACTAGTACTCTTAATCAATTGTCTTCCCTGTTCCACAGATATTTGATCCCTATCAGGATCATATTCCTGCAGTGCCTTGATGATCTCCTCTTTATTTCCTTCCTCTATGATCAGATTTTGTCTTAATTGATTTTGTTTCAACCTTGTCAAAAAACTTTTAAATTCATCTAACTTAATAAAGTCATCATCTTTCATGAACTCATTTTCAACATCACTCGCTCATCAAAGCCTTGAGCAAGGGCTTCATTTGTTTCTCCCCGTTCTTCATTTTGCCCTGCTTCTCTGAGATGTGTCCTTATTTGATGAAAGTAGTGTCCTTGTTCTGTAACAATTGATCTAGCAGGGTCTCTCCTCATAATTGTACCAACCTCTTTGGTTTTTTGTTTCTTTGCAGCTAGCACTCAGGTAGATTGAATTTCATCCCCACTCTCTACATCATCAACAGACACACTAAGTGGCTTCTTGCCATGTGAAAAATG
Organism: Cryptomeria japonica; assembly: GCF_030272615.1. Classification (NCBI taxonomy): domain Eukaryota; kingdom Viridiplantae; phylum Streptophyta; class Pinopsida; order Cupressales; family Cupressaceae; genus Cryptomeria; species Cryptomeria japonica. The sequence goes on along the minus strand of NC_081407.1, from coordinate 991,950,695 downwards.
TACATCTTGGGGGTCTTGCTGCTGAGCAGCCACTTCTGGAATTTGAGGCATTTGTTCCATCAGAGTTTCATATAAACTCAGCATTCTGTTAATCCTCTCTAGGTATGGGTTATCAGGGCAAAAACTTGAGAAACTAGGGTCAACAACCTTCAATTCTGCTTCAACTCTCATCAAATTTTTCCATTTTCTTCTCCTTTCTTGTACATCCTCTTTTCTCAGCAAATTTCTAACCACATCTTCATCATCCAATGGTTCACAGTCCTTTATTGTGGCCCAAGGTGTCATTTTTGGCAATGCGCGTTTTATAAATTGTTTAGGATCACAAAATCTAGACACAGCATTAACCAACCTATACTGTTTAAGGAAATTGTTTACTTCATCAAAGGAACTCCTACCAATGGTAAAATCAGACGCAACCCAAAGCCTAGGAAGAAGAGAACCCTTCCTGTGTCTGGCAAGGTATTCTTTTTCAACTAGGGCCAATTGTCAAACAAACTCCATAAAAGCAATCCTAATTGGAACAAATTTGGTAAAATACGAGGAGGTTGAGGACACCCATAGACTCTGATCATAGTAAAATTATCAAAACAAAAAGTCCCCCTAGTTATGTGAAATAGACCAGTTTGGAACATACTGGTAAAGTCTCAAAACTCTCCTAACATTAATTGACAATCGTTCCCTATTTATTCCTAGCATTTCCATAATTGGCAAAAAATCCAATTTTCAAAGAAAAGGAAAGAAGAATGGGGAGAACTACTATCCCAAACCTGGGTCCATCTTTGTATTGGCATTAAGACACCCAATTCTTCTCTGAAAAGCTCCAATTCTTTATCCATGAACTCAACATTATAGAACAAGATTAAATGCATCAGAAATGAATAATGTTTGAATGTAGGGTTGGGTGCACCACTCTGAATTTCAACTAGAGCATTATGAATGTGTTCAACCACATAGCCCACATAATCGTAATCTTTGTTAACATCTGGGTGTTGAATGTCCATAGCCATCATCAGTAATTCAACTGACACTGTTGAATCTCCATCAAAACCCAACACTCTGCATAATCCATAGATTGTACAATGCATATAATGGTGGAAAGGTGTGATGTCAAATGGTGGTTGGATACTATCTAGAATTATAACCGGTTTCCTATTCACCCTAGGCATGTATCTGGGCATTGCATGCTTCTTGATAGCACCTTTGTATTTTTCGTAATCCTCTGCAATCCGCTCCAAATCTATATTTGTACATGCAGCACCAGTAATCTAGAAAGCTTCAACAAAGCTATCTTTGTTAATTGAAACTAGGGAAGATTGGTTCTTTCTTCTGATTACCCTAGATACTGGGCAATAGCTTTTGGCCAACTCTTTGATCAAGTCCACATCAACATACACATCTGGCACAATTAACTTTGCCATATTTAAATCCCAAGGGTTTGACATCAAGACACCCTTAGCCCTATTATTCTAGAAATAATGAAATAGAGCAAAACTAGTCATATGAAGCATGGTCAGGTTTCTGCATTGGCTCCATAAATCTTTCCATGCCAAATCATTTGTATTCAAAGCAACGGAAGTCCTTGGCAGCAAATCTACAAATTCTTCTTTGTATTTCTTAACTATCTTTTCCTCAATGGCCTTGGGCTTGGAACCTCTAGGTCCTCCACTTGTCATGGCCTTGGGCTTGGAACCCCCAGTTCCACTCATCACCTTGCTCATTTTAGTTGCAAGAGAAAAACTTAACCAATTTTCTAAAATTTTCCCACACCCAACACTCTAAATTCTCCAATGTTGTTGCAGAGCTCAATTCACTGGATTACCTCGAATATAGAATGCATTAATGCAATTATACAAAATCTTGGCTCGATCATGCAATTTATGGTATTTGAGAATCATCACTTCTCTGAAGTCTCATTAATTGCCACACTTGCATGAACTAGCTATTGTGGCATTAATTCAAAGCTGAAGTACTCGAGCAAAATTTGAATCCATGCCCTTCTATTTGATTGGCGATTGCCATTCAAAACTTTTTCACAACCCGGCAAACAAGTCCACGTGTCAATCCCCATATTTAATCACACACTCACAACTGATTATAACAATTTGGAAAGTAACTGGCGAGTTAGCGACAATGCTACCAAATCCTCTTAATCACAAGCTCGCAACCCCTTTTACGAATCCTCAAAGAATCTCGTGAGTGAGCGACCCTCGTCGATCTTTATCAAGCCCTTCAGTCGCAACCTCGCAACAACATTTGTAATATTCTTTCTTTACGTGCGAGCTGGTGACCACTGCAAATCTAACAAAACAACTTATTTCATCGCAAGCTCGCAACTCAAAACTTAACTTCACTTAAACGATTAAACCCTTGCGATCCCACGACAACAAGACACTTAACCGCCATTGCATGCTCGCAACACTTTTTGACTTAAGACTTACAAACCCGCGAGCATGCGATGACCACAAAATCAGACCAAAACTTACCTTTCGCCAGATCGCAACTTAAAATGCTAAACAACTTCAAAACCCGTGAGCAAGCTGCAATACCAACCACATCACATGATCGCAAATTAAAATGACTTAATCGCGAACACCTCATGATGTTGCGATAACATAAAATCACACCCAATCGCAACCTCGCAACAAAAAATGGTCAAGTGCAAAACATCTTGCGAGGTAGCGACAACTAAAATCTCCCAGTACTCGCAAGCTCGCGACTTAAACTGACTTGATGATAAAGGACCCCCGAGCTAGTGATAACCATAAAATCTCAAAACTTTTTATCTCTTGACCACAGTGACCCAGCGAGTACCAACAAAAATCTATTTTTTATGTTAATTACCATCATAAACAGACGGGAAAAGTGGCACACAAACCATTAATGACTTACTCGCTAACTCTCGCGGTTATAATGCATGACATCAAACCAATTCGAAACCTCACGAGCAAAGCAATTTCATTAACAATCTCCAACTCGCTAACATAAAATGCTAACACTCAAAAAACTAGAGACCTCGCGATTTAAAACCAAACCAACACTCGCTAACTCGCCACTTAAATTGTTAAACATGAAATTTATCTGCGAGTTAGAGATGAAACATTAAACATGTCTCATTTTCTGACCAACAATTTGACCACACTTGACGTTGACATGGACAAATAAAGAGAGGACAACTCAGATTTTCAACGCATGACAACTTCGGTTTACTAGCCAACTAAGACAAAAAACAAACACAAAACCCTAATCGTCGTGAACATCATGTTAAGCATTTAATGTAGAATAGTAGAAAGGTTCTAACAGTTATGCAATATGATTCATTTTATGGATCTTGTGACACAAATTGTTGCTTTTCATGTTCAACATAATGTGGAACCAATTTACTAATAATTCAATTGTTTACTAATAATTCAGAAAATAAATTCTAATTGTTTACTAATAATTCAAATTCACAATAAAAAATATGAAATAAGTGTCCATTCTGATTGACAAATTCAAGGAATACAATATCAAAAATCATCAATGACAACTATAGTATTGCAAATTGAAATTGTAATATGACTCAAGAACTGTAGTATAATTATAAATACCTATAAACTAGCTGATAATTCACTTCAGTGACTCAGTCTGAGGCTTCTATATCCCAAATGGACTCAAGATCTGGAAACTAACTAGTACTAACAGGTTCATCTTCATTCTGAGTCGGGTATTCAAAAGTTTCTTCATCTTCATGTTGACTCTAAGTCTATGATCCATCATTTGTCTCAGCACTAGCACTAGCAGTAGCACCACCAGTTTTTAAAGTGTTGCACAACCCTCATCTTTCACGCATGGAATTCCAGATTGCTAGTGCCCTATCATATGGAAAATCTCTAACATTATACTGAGTTACAAACAACCTCAAGCAGGTTTCCAATTTTTTGTCTAATTTGTTTCTGATCTTTGATTTCAAAAGCCCTAATGCACTGAAAACTCTCTCATCTTCCACCGACCCTAATATCATTGTTTGACATAAATCAGCAAGTTTCAAATATTCTAGTATTGCAGTATGCAATGCTTCTCTTTGATCTATCCTTTTCCAAATCCTTGTGATTGATCCAGGTTCAAATAGATTCTCCAAGTCAACCAACTAGTGTTTCATAAACAATGCAAAGTGTTTAAATTGTTTTTTAAGATCATTTGAATTTAAAAATTCCTTCTATTGGTTGTCCATTGCAATATGCATTTTTTGTAAATGTCAATATCAATTCCTCTAGTTTTTTATGAAACATCTTTGCATCATTTGGATTATCTCCAATTGAATGCCAAAATTAAGGATACACACAACCCATGGCTTCAAGTATTTCTTCTCGAGGGAATCTTTCACAAATCTCAGTTGAAAGTTCATATGCAATAGACTTTAAATTATCACTAACAGATTTAACAATCCTGTCAAAATCTTTATTTTTAACTGGTAGTGTTCTGCCTCGCTTGCTCGTCTTAGATTGGTGTGCATTGGTATCTGAAATCCTTTTACAAAGACACATAACTCATTTTTTGTATTGAAATGTAAAAAAAATTCAGCATGATTCAAATCTGTAATTATTTGTCACCTAAAAAAACTTGGGCTTCACCCTGTTAGATCGGAATATAGACTAATGCCCTGCAAAATGGACAAGGTTAGTCTAAGAGAAACAACACAAAACACACAAGAAACCGTTAGTGTTATTTAATCAAAAACTAATCTAAACAGGCATATCAAGAGAGACACTAAAATCATGCTAATATATCTAACTAATGAAACAAAGATAATGAGGCATCTCCAAATGCCTCTTAGCATGTTCTTAGCTCCTTCTCCCTTGTTCCTCTCCTCTCCAAGTTCCAAAATAGTGTAGCTCTCAGCAGCTTTTTGCACTATGGATGCTTATGGAGGATTGAGATTGAAATATTGCTCTAAATGTAAATCAAGAAGCAAATATTAAGCTATTGATACTAAAATGATTTATTTTAACCAAAATGACAATATATGAGTTAATTATGCTAAAATGCTCTCTTAAAATGCCTATAGCTTAAATGCATACAAGTTTTCAGGATCTGGATCATGAAGAAATGGGCTCTATTTATAGGAAAAATGGAGCAATGAATGGTTGAGATTGAGAAATCTCAACAAGGGTCAGGATTGAATGATTTCAAATCCATGTGAGGGCTTTCAACCCAATCCCAGGATGACAAGTGTCAATGTGAGATAGGTTGAGAGGGGAGGGAATAAGCATTAAATGCTTGATATGACCTTGGGAGTTAAAGTCAAGGTTGGTTGAATGAATAAACTCTTTATTCAAAGAATAAAGCTTTTATCCAATGAATAAATTCTTGTGCAAGTGTGAAATGGATGAATATGGTCAAAACAATAAATGTTTGGGGAGACAAGTTTGAAATAACCATAAATGGTTATGTAAGAGCCATAAATGGTCATGTAAGAGCCATTAGTGGTCTTGGAAGACTTTGGGGGTTAATTTGTTGAACACACAAAGCATTAAATGCTTTTCAAAGACTTTGGAGTCTTTGAGAAGTGACTCCATTTTGCTTAGGAATGTGACAATAATTAGGGGATGGATTAGGCTAATTAGGAAGGGGTTAGAAGAATCTAGAAGGAGATTAGATTTTTGCAAGTGGATTTGGTGGGTGAGGGAAAATAGGATTTTTATTTAAAATAAAAATTCATTTATTTCAATAAATGTGTGCAAGTTGCATTTGTAGGAAAATGCAAGTGGGGTGGGGATAATGATTTAAATAAATGTTTTATTTAATTTATTTAAAAGAGGAAAAAAGGGGATTTTAATTAAATAAATAGATTTTATTCATTTAATTGATTGGAATTTGATTTAATGAATTAATTAAAATAAATTGAATAATTTATTTAATTAATAGAAGAATGTTTGGGGATGAATTAATTAAATATTAATTTAATTAACTAGTGGCTAGTGGATTTTTAATCAAATAAATAGCGAATATTTATTTAATTAAGCTGGACAGATTTGTGTGACTACATAGACCATCTAGGCTCAAGAATGTCATTTTACGTAGAGTGCTATACTCATTGATATACATAGTTCTATCTTGGGCTTTCTTAACAATTTTGTTCATTGAATCCAGCATGGGGAGAAGACTAGCTAAAGTTAACAGAGTCTCTATATCACTTAACTTATGTAAGAGATCAGGAGATTTGTCTACTATGAGGCGTTGCTCATACATTAGTTTGATCAAGGATTGATATTTTGTTAGAACTCGTTCCGCTGGTCCATGCAAGGAGATCCATTTGGTCTCAACGTGCATGAGAAGCTTGTTTCCTATTGTTACTCCCTCAACAAAAATATGAAATTCTACAAAACGTTTAGGACTTCGGCAGAAGTATGAGCGGAGCTCGTGGACCAGATCTTCAACTTTTGAAACTGTAGGGAAATTACTTACAATTCTATATGCTAAATTCACTCGATGGGCCATGTTGTGAATGTCAACCATGTATGGTGCAATACTAGTTTGCAATCTTTTGCAAAGACCGGTCCTTTGACCTTGCATTATTGCAGCTCCATCAGCTCCAACACACGCCAACTTCTTAGCAATCATCAAGTCATCCATATCAGCAATTTCATTCAAAGCTTTCTTAACTTCCAAATATAATTTTTCTGTTGTTGAGTTGCCCCTCACTTTACGAACACAAAGTAGATGAGCTCGACGGACGTGTTCTTTTACGGTATACACATGTATACAAACCCAAGCAGTGTTATCTATCGCAGTAACTTCATCTATGGATAATGAAATGAAATTTGACTCTTTTACACTCTCTTGTAAATTTTGCTTTTCCACCTCAGCGAGACATTTTGTCGTTTCCCATCTAGCGTTTATTGACCAATGTGACATAGGATAGTGAGGAACATTCAAAAAAGATAACAAATTACTAAATTCTGGGAAATCTTTCATAGGACGCCCTCTCAACAGAATATGAAAAATAACACTCATCTGAACAATCTTTGCCAGGTTTGCATCTTTCACTACATGTTCAAGCCCAGCCTTGATTGTATTTCCAAATTCACTATTACCAATCAGTGTCATTTTGTGGTTATGCTCTTCATATTCCGTGGCATACTTAACATGAAGACATTCTTCCTTTGATTTCCATCTTACTACTGGTGTTTCCTTTCCATCTATGATATGTTTTTCATAAACCTTACCAATATGATTTTCTATGGTGTCAAACTTTAGCTACATCTTCTTCTCTCTTTTAGTTTTCCAGCTACAAATCTTCTACCTACATTATGTTGGTTGTTCATCATTGTTTGGGACTGGTTCAATGAATGGGTACTTTTCTACCCAATCAATCTTAAAACTCCTTGTCATCTCCCACTCTTGCCCTAGTTTTAGTTTCCTTTTTCTTTTCTTCCTACCAACATCATCTCTAGTACTAGCATTTGCATCCAAGTGAATTATCTCATTGTGTGTATCCCTTAGAACATCTTCTGCCATGTCGGTATTGTCATCCTCATTTGATGCATTTAACTCAATGACAATCCCACCTTGTGGTGCTGGTGAGCTACTGTGAATGGCTTTTGCAACTGCAGAGTTGATGGACCAGAAACTTTGCCAATTCCAAAGAAAGACTTTATGGTAGTATCTTTAAGTTTAAGTTTTGGTCATTTTGATGGCCTCCCAATCCCTTCAGTTTCATTGCCCCGAGGAGTCTTACCCTTGTCTGACATCCCAATCCCTTCACCATCCTGAGGAGTCTCGGTCTCACCCTTGTCTGACATCTCAATCCCTTCACCACCCTGAGGAGTCTCACCCATGTCCGACTGTGACATCTTGAGTCTTGACCTCTCACTATGAATTAAAAGTTAAAACTAATACTATCAAGTATGAAGAAATGATTACTCACCTTAATGCCTTCTCAATTCTCTAAATCAGGAATGCCTGGGCCTGTGTTGCAGGATTCTAACTCTGGCCCTCCGCCCTACAATGAAATTCAACATTCCAACTCAAATTGCAGAATGCAAATCGAGAGCTCCCAAATTTACTAATCAGACACAAACAAATTGTAAGAAAGAGTGTATTTATATCAATCCATGATTGCATTTTTGGCAAATTGCACGGGCGTGCAATGAACATTTAATTTAAGTGGGGCGAAATGGGTCCTCGAATGCTTATAATATTTTAATTGATATTGGTGAATTTGGTTGATGCATGTAATGAACATTTAATTTAAGTGGGGTGAAATGGGTCCTCAAATGCTTATAATGTTTTAATTGATATTGTCGAATTTGGCCGACGTGTGCAATGAACATGTAATTTAGCATTGGTGAATTAGGTCCTGGGTACGTGGTCGTTTTACTATTGCTGGCATATAATGGAGGTGATCTAATACCCATGTCCGAGTGATTCCAGGCGAATATTACGGGCATGCACATTGAACGGTGTGTGCTCAATGTTGAAGCCAAAATACAGTGTACCGTTAACCTCAAAATTCCGGGCGATTTGACCATGATGTTGCCCCAGACTATTCAACATTTCCTCAAAAAAAAAAAAAAAAATTACGCGGAATTCACCAATTGGCAAAGATTCGCCACTAAAAAAATCTCTGGAGATTTCCATACCAGAATGTACCTTCCTTATCTCCCTTAATATTTCCCAAATTAGAAATCAACTCATCACACATCCACTGACAAAGATCATATTTCTCATTTTCTTTCACCATCTTGTGTGCACAAAAAATATAGGAACTGGAAACAGAGTTCAACCGGTTTGATTGAGTTACCTTGTATCCAATTACCATGCTTGCAAATTGAACAACTTTATCTCTAATAGTGCTAATTCGCATCGACCGGTTGTCAGAGGTGGCACCGGTTAGCTTGTTCACTTCATTGTTTTGAATCTTCCTCCTACCCAGTGTCTATTTGACCTAGGGTAAGCCAGTGATAGCACGAATCGCCTCCTTGGTGATTTTATAGGGTCGCTCAAACCACATGAACTCGGCATGGACTCGACTCAACACATACCGAATCATCTCATCCTCTAACTCGAGCATCTTCAGAATGTTAGTGAAACCCTAATCCTTTAGAATTTGAAATTTTGGTTTAAGCAATCCATCCTTGTTCAACAAATTAGAGAAATACATTGATTTAATCTCTGATGAACCCAAATCCTCCAGAGTGCAATGAATATATGCTCTCACATCTTCAACATAAAGAACCACGTTGGGAACCCTAGAAAATGCTCTGATAGAGTCATCGACCTTTGCAATTTGAGGGCATTGTTTGAATTCCGGATGTGGACAATCCTTAATATCCACAACAACAGGGACATCCACATCTACCAGAGCGGGAGCAGATCCAGAAACCATTTCGATTTCAAAAAAATAGCATGAAAAATATGTCACAACCAAAGCCAATGAAAACCTTTGATAAGTCCACATAGAGAATTCTGGAAATCGTTGGAAAATGCTCTTAATCACCTTGATCACCTTAAACTCACTCTCCTTCACTCTGAGTGTTGTGTGATCAGAAATGAAGCAACTTATCCCTTTTAATCTGTGAAACCCTAATTTCTCATTGACATCAATCCATGTCGGCATATGATACCGAATACAAAATCCATTATCCCAGCATCAACGAATCTCTAGGCTATCTTCACCAAGATATGAAACAAGCTTTCAGACCACTATCAGGGGCAATGCAGGATCTGACATTAATTTGCCTCCCCCTAAGGCTAAGGCCTTAGTTACAAGATAAGTTTCATGTCGGTGCAGGAACATTCTGCTCTGCATGTTGGGTAACCGGAGAATTTACCTTTGTCGATTGATCTTCTAACTTCCTAATCCACTATTTAGCATGAGCTTGTCGGATCTCATCAACCTTTTTCTTTCCTTTCTCATTTGATGTGTCATTCCCTTCTGGTGTATTTTTTTTTCTACAATATTTGGCAATATGTCCTATTTTATTGCATGCATAACAAGTAACATTATTCTTCTGAACTGCCTTGTTGAGTCCTTGAGCATTCTTTGACCTACATTGATTAGCCATATGTCCAAACTTTCCACATGCATGACATCTCACATTCATTCTACAATTTTTTGTCCTATGACCATACGTATTAAACTTTGAACACTAATCGGGAATAGCATTATTATTCTGATTTGCTCTATTTCTGCATTGACTTTCTCTATGACCAAACTTATTAAAAAAAAAGCATCCACCATTAACTTTATGTGCATTGGGTTGCCTTACCAGTAATTCTTTATTCCGGTTGTCTAGTGGATTCCCTTGATTTGCAGTACCGGAGCTTTCTCCATGCTCAAATCCAAGACCTCTAGTGTCTCCAGTGTCTCTTTGATCCTTCAATAATTCATCAAGCCTTGCAAAACTGATCCTAAAATTTTCTTTGTATTTATTTGCAGCATCCAGATCACTTCTTAGGATTGACATCATTCTTTCCAACTCTTGTTCATTGTTCTATGATTGGACCAACTCATTTCTCAACACATCATTCTCATGCGCCAACCTAATGCATTCCTCAGATCTGTCTTTCAGAGATATAACAAGATTTTCTTCATTCTTCTTCCGGTCTTCAATCTCCTTGGACATCCTCATAGTCATTGCTTGCATTTCATTCTTCATGACACCATTCTCCTACCTCATCTTCTGACATAATTCCTTAAAGGCATTCTTCTCTTCATCATCCGGAATTTGTATAAGTTCCTTCATTTTAGCTTCAGTAGATGATAACCTCTCTTGCAGGGTAAGAATGAATTCCTTTGTAGAATTCAACTCATCTTTCAGTTTCAAGTTCTTCAACCTTTTAGCATCATAGTCCTCAAGTGCTACTTCAATTTCCTTCTATAAACTCATCTCCATGGATTTCGGATTCAGGATCTTCCTCAAGCTATTAGACTTATGCTGAGGCACAAGGCTCTAATACCACTTGTTACAAGATAAGGTTTTTGTTGCACCAAAAGATCAACCTATCAATGCCCGATACAATCACTAGACTTATAGAATCCACAAGAGGTTGTTAAACCATGTCATGAATCCCTGCGAGAGACGTTGGCCCACTGCCAACATGTGGTGCTTAAGAAAATTTATCCTTCGGTGTGGTGTATTGAGCAGAGATTGTTGTAGGGCAGACAAATGTGCTTAATTGGAACTGTCATCGGGCATAAGGAGATGTTATATTTGAAGTTCATGTAATCTGGATTGTAGTCTGATCATTATTGTAAGGTAGTGAACCTTCCTTGAGGGTTGGAGCCTTCTGGGTCATCTTATTTTGAGCAGTGAGCTCTAGGAAGTGTGCATGAATGCATGTTAATTCCCCATTGTAATATTTACACATACTACTGCAGAGTATCATCTTATTGTGGGTAGGTTCCCACTATGGTTTTTTCCTTAACTGGGTTTTCCATGTCAAAATCTTGGTGTTATGTGTTGTGGTTTCATTGCTCTTATCTTTCTTGTTGCTGTTGTTATTGAGAACTGAGATTGTCCATAAATTATTTTAATCTGGTGAAAACTGATTCACCTCACCCCCCCGCCCCCCCTCTCAGTTTTCCTTCTTGGTTGCTACTAATAGAACTCGTATTTTCAACAATCTTCACCTTTGTCATTGATGACAACATTTATGCCAACTAGAAACTCACTCCCCCATTTACATCAAAGACAAAGGGTATCTTCGCAACACAATCTACAAAACTACAACATTGATCCCCCTATCTACAACAAAGGATGTAGTTGAATAAAATTGAAGTATGAGATAATTAATTAAATAATAATATATTATTGAATAAATAAGAAGAACGGGAAATAGTTGAATAATTGAGATAAATTAACCAAACAAAAGTGGTCAATTTTAGGTGTCTACATTTAGTAGTTGAAATATCTAATCTAAACATTTATTACATAGTATTTATGAGAGATGAAATATTTTTAAGAAATGAGAGTTTTCAAGATGTTTCCAAGTGGCAACATGTGAGGGCTTGAGAGTGAGATGGTACCTTAGGATGACTGAAAGCAAGTTGAGGTAGAGGAACAACTTTCTACACTAACCTTGAGAAGAAGGTTATGCAAAAAAATTAAATCTTTACAAGAGTTACAAAAACTTTTAAAAAATAAATAAATAACTTACATACATACCACAACACAGTGATTTACATGGAGAAAATAGTTTCGAGAGATAAATTGGACACACTCCAAAGCCGTTAAATATATTATTAAAAAATCAACAACATATTACAATATACTTGTAGAGCAAGCTCCTCATAGGAGTATCACCAACGAAGATCCAAATGCAACTCAATAGCTATCAGACTCTCAGAATACATCACAATGCATAATCATAATATAATGCTCTCATAAAATAGGATTACCTTCTAGGGAAAACAAAGCAAACAAAATATCCACCATTAGATCTGTAACCTAATGATAAATAATCAAGATTTATAATGATTAAAAACTATACATAAAATATGGCTATATCAGCTCTATCGAGCAATCTAGATGCACTTTTGTGGCATACAGAATGCACTAGCAAGAAAAATCAAGCATTCAGAATGCACCTTATCCAGCACTCAAAATGCACCAACAAAAAAAACATCTATCTTATATCTGGAATGTGCCTTATCTAGCATTTAGAATGCACTAACCTTATCTAGCTTTTAGAAGGCATCAATAACCTTTTCTTATTGCAAGGTTGTGACAACATTTTTCTAACAAAGATAAGAGAGGATCTTGCCTTAAAGACAAGAGTTGTCCTACACTCAAAAGGAATAGGCAAGGAAAAGAATAAAGCAAATTTAAATTCATGGTGTAAGGTAATTGGGTACCTTTTCAAAAGGACCCATGTGGTCTTTCTTTCCAAAAAGGGAAAGCCTTTAAGGCTTAGAGGACATATTGGGTGGTCATTTATGCCAAGAGGGTGACCCCTCCTTAATCCAAGGATTAGGGAATGTGCAAATGATTAGGGGTATGTTAGGTGGAATTAAAAAAGTGATTATGATTAGACCTAGATGCAAGTGGGAAAGGTGGAAGAAGTGACATTTGGGGAGAGAAAATAGGGAAATAAATATTTTACTTAATTCCTATTAACAAGAAATGGGGGTTGAGGAATTGGAGTAAATAAATTGAGGTATATATTTAATATGATAGAAGGAAGTGCTAAAGTGGATTAATTTAATTAAGGATGTAGCTAAAGAAAATAAAAGTGTGAGATAATTAATTAAAAATTAAGATCTTATTCAAGTGTTAGGCTTGGTCGCGTGGATACCATGGACTAACAAAAAAAAGAAGCAAAAGAAAGATATTATTTAATTAATAAGGAGGACAAGAAATAGTTGAATAATTGAGATAAATTGACCTTAATTTTAGGTGTCTACATTTAGTAGTTGAAATATCTAATCTAAACATTTATTACATAGTATTTGTGAGAGATGAAATGACGTTAAAAATTGAGAGTTTAAATTCAGTCAAGTTGGGAATATATTTAATTACTAAGGGACCCGAAGTTGTAAATTTTCTATTAAATAATATGTATCTATTGATGTTTATGCATTTATAAAAATTACTTGTCAGAATTGTATAAATTTTAATATAATATTTTATTATAATTTTGTTATATTTTCAAAAGTAAACTTTATGTGTAATGAATTATATTGTATTTTATTTCATATGGAGCATGCAAGGAACAACTAATGTTTTATATTGTATTATTAATGAATAATTGAAGGTTTCAGCCTATAGACTCGTGCCCTTATATCAGATAGCAAAAAATACTCAGAAACAGCTATGTAAGAACCTAAATAATAACTTATACAAGAAAAAAAGGCACATCAACGTCAGGATATGTGCCCCTTTATAAGCCTTATAAGTTACTTTTTAGATCCTGCATAACCATTTCGATAAAGGCCTTTGCTGAACTATCCTTACTGATATTCTGAATTAGACTGTAAAAAAAATTTCATCAAGACGATGAAAATTGAGAGCTTAATGACAAAGTACAGAATGGGATAAAATAATTAGAGTAACGGGTAAACAGTGTGAATTTTGTGCAACTTGCGTAGATATGTAAAGAGGCACATAAAACTTTCAACTGAATTTCACATTGAAATCTGAAAAACAGAGCCCATGGGCCGTCAAATTTTGACCTTTGATTAACCTTATCCGTGTGGTGTACGATGTCGGAGGTGCGGTCTCCATGTAATAATGGTGTATTCCACTGCAACGCTGGCTTTCGCTATAGTTTACACGTCAATTATGTTGGCAACAAACATGCCACCTTCCAGATGGGTAAAGCGCATGGAAAAAGCAGGCGAAATGATGTCATAGAGAGTAATTTATGTCGTTAAAGCCCCAAGGCCAGGATGGCATCCTCATCCTCTCAAAATCAACTCTTTTTCTGCTCTATGCTATGCTATGAGTATGGATATCCACGCATATGCCATGGATATCCACGCATTATTCTAGCTCCACCCACGTTTTGCGAGAGCTGCCGCGGGTCTCTCCCACTCCTCTTTAAATCGATCACGAAAACAAAAATTGACACCGACGATCGAAATGTGCCGCTACCACGCTGTCCCAGCGAAAGTGCCATCGAACCCACGAAAGGCCGAGCTTAACCTTCCTCAAGGACACCCGTCTTCTTCCTACCCACATCCACATTTTCACCCAAGAAAAAGCACCCAGATTCATAATCTTCATGATGATTCTCCAACAATGGAACCTCCGCCTGCAACTGCAAACCCTCCCAACACTAACACCCATCACAGGATCGACGCTTTCTCTTTCACGGACTGGAGCTTTCTTCAAGAGGAAGATGATGATGATGATGAAGACGACAGAGGAAACAAAGAATGGGTTGATGACTGCGGAAGTGACAACGAATGCTCCTCTCCTCAACACCCAGTTCTATTTCCGGGAGAGCAACTGTGCCACATTTTACAGGTAACTAACTAACTACCCAACTACCAATTTCAGAAACCCTAATCTATTCAGAAACCCTAACATATATATGCAAGTGCAGGGTGTTTGCTCCTGCAGAACACAACTGGAGGCGGCGCTTCTTAGAGATGTGAGAGAAGCTCTGCGGATTTTAGGCCTTTCTGCTCAGGAGGAGGACCACAGTAGTCTGCGACGAAACGTAATGAACAATCTACGACGCGCAGGGTATAATGCAGGTATTTGCAAATCGCGGTGGGAGCAAACGAACGGATACCCTGCAGGTTAGGTTCGTCGATCTGCAGTTTCTAAGAAGCAAATCTACCCCTTTTTTGTGTGTTTTTTCCTAAAGTGTTTCTAATCTCTGCAGGTGATTACGAGTTCATTGACGTGATTTTGGGGGCGAAGAGCAATGATCGGCTGTTGGTGGACATAGATTTCAGAGCGCAATTTGAGATCGCTCGGCCCACAGCAGAATACGCAGCTTTGGTTGAGGTGCTTCCTACTTTGCTTGTGGGAAGCGTGGATAAGCTTCGTGACATCATCTGGATCATGTGTGACGCGGCGAAGAGATCGCTGAAAGCAAGGGGATTGCATCTGCCACCGTGGAGAAAAAAACGTTATATTGAAGCCAAATGGTTGGCTTCCCACAAGCGCACCACCAGCCATGATCCGCATCAGCAGCACCTCCTTCTCACCCAGTGGAACGCCTGCTTTCTTCACCACAACAATCTCAGATCTACAGGAAGGATTTCTGGGTTAGGTAGAGCATTGGCACAGGCAGTCACTCATAACAATACGAACGACGTATATTAGCTTAAATAATGGAGCATGGAGCTTCCTTTCCATGTTCTCCTGTTATTAAATAGGAAAGGGGGACTGTAATGTACAGGGATATGAAGCAATCCTTCCCACCTGTGAATAGAATTTCCGATCAAAGAATACATATCTGGTAGACAGAAACTTAACTAAACTACCAAGTTCTCAGCAGAAGAAGGGCTTCTTTATTTTGTTGAGAAGGTACACCGCTTTGCAATTATAAGTCCGTTTGTGCATATGGAAATCGATCCAAGACAGAAAGGAAATGTCTTAGTGTAAAATAGACAGAACTTTCAGAACCTTTCTTTCTGGATAAAAAATATATGTTTATCCAAATAAGCCAACCTATACTGAATACTGCCATCTCTGCTGTCGGTAACCTAATTCCATTGTCTGTTTTCGGTTTTTCTTTTTGAGATCCTCCAAACCCAGATAAGCCAGCGTTCAATAACTTATTGTATTCACAAGCTACTGACAAATTTAAAAGCAATCAATTCAAAGAAACAGATACTGTCTCTGCCGAACCTGGGTACACCGCTGTACAAGGGTGTGCCTCATACAGCGGTTTGGGCGTTTAGGTTATAGGTTTAAGCTTTACTAGGTTCAGAGGTTAGACACATAACTCTTCTAGTCAATAAATACTTTTTATGTAGTTTAGCGTATGTCTTTCATCATATTCATATATATAGTATGAAATTGTTTGGGCATTTAGGTTATAAGTTTAGGTTATAGGTTTAAGCTTTATTAGGTTCAGAGGTTAGACACATAACTCTTCTAGTCAATATATACTTTTAATGTAACTATAATGGTAGTTTGGGGTATGTCTTTCATCATATTCATATATATAGTATGAAATTGTGTGAAGTTGAAGTTATTTCTTTATTCTGTATTCCATCATATATGTACAAATTTATATATATGGTTAGTTTATCTGTATACACACATTTCTATACACATTTTATTTGATGTGTATCACAGTTTTGTATTGAAGTTGAAGTTGTTTCTTTATTCTGTAATCAATCATATATGTACAAATTTATATATATGGTTAGTTTATCTGTAGTTGAAGTTGTTTCTTTATTCTGTATTCAATCATATATGTACAAATTTATATATATGGTTAGTTTATCTGTATACATACATTTCTATACACGTTTTATTTGATGTGTATCACAGTTTTGTATTGAAGTTGAAGTTGTTTCTTTATTCTATATTCAATCATATATGTACAAATTTATATATATGGTTAGTTTATCTGTATACATACATTTCTATACATGTTTTATTTGATGTGTATCACATTTTTGTATTGAAGTTGAAGTTATTTCTTTATTTTGTATTCATTCATATCTGTACAAATTTATATATATGGTTAGTTTATCTGTATACACACATTTCTATACACATCTTATTTGATGGGTATCACATTTTTGCATTATTCAGACCCTCTCATTCTAATTTTGTAATACTTAAAGATATTATAATAGTTAATATATATAGAGCTAGTCCAACTTTATATGCACACTTCTATGTATGTGCTTTATTCGGTCATTTATCACACATTAGGACCCTCTCATTCTAATTTTGTAATATTTAAGCATTCTATTAGTAAATAGTGTAGTTATTACTTTATACTACATTGTGTTGGTTTAATCCATATTAATTGTAATTCTCAAGTCACTTTTTGTGAGAACATTGTATTGATGTTGTAATAAAACAAAACTCATTTTGGAATCATGTATTGTAATAGAGTGTTGATCTTAAGGATGTTGTGCTCTCAATGAAACATTGTAATTATAAATATATTTTGTAATTAGATTTTGAACATTGTCTAATTTTCACATGTATTGTTTTATTTTGTTAAAATATTTTGTAGGAAAATACCCTAACTATTATAAGAGTTCTTTCTAAAGATATTTTCCACAATATTAATAAAATTTTAAAGTTTGATATTTATTATTTAGAGTATACTCTTATTTTGTTCTCTCAAAATTTTGATGATCACAAAGTGAGCACAAAAGTGGTGACCAGTGCACTATGCATTCTTTTGAATTTATGATTTTTACATGTAAGTAGTTTTTTAAGAGTAGAAACTATATATGGGAGACCATTTAATTATCTAGGAAAGAGATATTACTTTTATTGAAGTTAGATTCCCCATTGTAGTGTTGACACTTGCATACCCTACAATTTCAACTCTTTAAATTGTATCTATTTAAGGGTTTATCCTCATAATATATTCACTCACCATGACTTTAGAATTTTTCTAATCCAAGGTCTGTATTTATGATTATTTATAATTTTTATGTTTAATGTTTTGATTCTCAATATCATGTTTTGTTGTGACTAATCTTTAGTCTTTTTTGTAAGCTTCCTACATGTAGATAAAAGTATAGATGCATAGGCATCTCATCAAGTGTGTTTGCATCCTCAAAAAAAATAATAGCATATGGTTGTTTCCTAATAGCCAAATAACAGCATTTCAATTAGATGGTAAGCTGAGTGAATTTAATTTATTATTAATTCTCTTCCTCTAAATTAATTTAATCTATATATGTTAATGCTTGAGATACATATTATCTTTCAGATTTACCATTATTCTTTTATATTAAACATGTAAGCATTAATCCCACATGCTTCTACATTGGACAATCTTTTTCTCATGCTCTTTGACTTTCTCATGTTCTTTTACAAAAATTCTTAAACACTCTCAATATCTCAGGCTTAAAATATCATATGGTTTACATGTATTTTGGTTATTATCCAAGCTATAAGAATTTTAATATATTCTACATTGTGTATATACATTTACTATTTATTGTTACTAACAATTGTTGACTTATTTCCATTATCATTGTTTTGTTTTTTTTGTATTGATTTATTTTTCTTTCTTTGTAGAGATACTATTGTAATGTAGAAAGTTTTATATCCTTACAATTTTGTGTTTCATACTCACTTTTATATATATCCCCTCAATAACTTTTTAAGCCTAGTTTCTAGCCTTTGTTTTAAACTTTTCACACCCATGGTGTTAATATTTTGTTTATGATATGTCTATTGTGTTTATTTTCATATAATTTTGTTAATTATTTTCTCATCATTTCTATCTCAAGGTGTTTGAAGACTCAAGAACTAAACATTCCTATTTATGCAATGAGTGTAGGCATCTATGTGACACACTACTATCTCAAATTTATAGTCACCAACTAACTATCTTTGAGCATTTTTTCCACCTTCTTTGCATTCTTGACTTCTACATTTCCACTATTGTATGCCTAAATGACTTTTAAAACTCTTAACTATGCTTTTTTTTTTAATAGAGGTGCCTTCTTCTAGTGTTCTAGATGCTTTGAGGTTTAGTTATTAGAAACCTCTTAGAATCTCTTGGAAATATACAATAATCTATATAGATCTTCTTGTGAATTTTAGTATATAACAATATTATTTTATTGCAATATCACATAGTGTAATCTAGAAATGAATAATGTAATTTACTATTTTAATTTTCAATCTCTCCATGTGAATAGTTATTACAATTTTTCATCATCTTCATGAGGACTTGGATATTGCATCCAACAAGATCTTTCATTGCATATTGCTTTGGTACTATGTAGTTTTCACCTCTTCTAATGAGGTGGTAGTGTTCTTTGTGTAGAATCAATTTGTGTTACAAGAACATATGGGATTCCATCTTTCTTTCAAAAAAATTTATGCACACTAGTTTTCTTAGCCTATGGAGACCTTAGTAATAGAATTCACAATGTTTCTTATTATTTCTCTCAACTATTAGATGCACATGAGATAGGAAAACATAAAATTTTATCAACTTTATCAAATTTGTTGTTATAGAGGTTGAAAGACCAAAAGATGGGTTTGACCATTCTTGACAAAATCCTACATAGCCCCAACCATTTTTCCTTTCTTGTAGATGTTATTCTAAGTGAAGGTATTAATTGCATCAATATTTTTTAACATCACCCCTTTTCTATAATCTTATTATTTTATTTTGAACAAATAGATTAAATCTTATTATTTCAATTTTTGTTGTTATTTGGTAATCTACCTAGCCATTGCTATTTTTTTTTATAGATTGAATATTTTTCCAAAGGGAAAGTGGATTTTGGTCAAACCTATCTTACAAACTAGAAAATAAAGGTTAAAATTTTGTGTCATACATTTGTGTCTTTCATAGATACTTATAGATTTAATGTCCAAGTTACTCTCTATCTTGTATTTGTAGTTCTATATGATATTTGATATATCTAGGCATGTGCACAAAAATGGGGGGAGAAAAAAGGGTGAAAAAGTGGCCACTTTTTATTTGAAATCAACTAAAGCTTAGGATCAAAAGTGGAGATGCATATGCTCAAATTTTTAAGATACAACAAGAACAAGAATTATAGTACTTTGGATCCAGTTTCAAAGTTACCACTTTGTAAAAATGATTAAGATTAAGAGGTGTAGAGACAAAAATTATATACCCCTTTGAAATTTTGCCTACACTTTTGTAGCCAATTTAGCATCCATTCTCTTGGTATTTGTGTAGGTCCAGTTTAGCCCTTGCATCAACCTTTTCCCTCTCAATATACTTAGAGTATTTTTTATCAACTACCTTTCAGCATCAATTTTGTGTTAATCATGTGTTTCTCTTGTCTCCTGTTATTTTAAAGTGTGATTTATTTGCACACTAGCACATTGTGTAGATGTTTGTGTGTTGCACTATCGTCCCACAACATTTTAATATCCAAATATTGGTTATGAGTGTTGTGCCACTTGTCACCTACCCTAGTAAGTGGAAATGACAAAATATTTCAAAAAAGCTTAAGAGTGAACTTTCCTTCCCTCCTCTTCTCTCTTTCAAATCTATCTTTCATTCCTACAATATCTCTTGGATCTCTCTTGCACTCTCTTATGTCCTCTTTGGCTTTCACGGCTCTCTCCTGTCTATCTTATACAACTCTAGAACTTGCTACAACACTCTCAAACTTTAACAATAGTCTCACACAACTTTTTTAGCTTTCTCAAGCCTTCTTGTTAATATATTTCTCACATCTTTGATCATTTTACGATTTATCACATCCATCATCTTTGAGATCATTTATCACTTTGTTTATTTTTCTTTTGATCTATCTATCTATCTATTTACTATGGAGGTGGAAACACCAAAACATGGACTTAACTAAGGGAAGTCTCCAAACAGCCCCAAACATTTTTCCTCTTTTGTATGTGTACATGTTTATTGGAATCATTCAAATGCACAAAGGTTCACATGTGTATATTTATTTTATTTTCATTTATATTTTTTAGCCAAGACACTTAGACTTAGATCAAGAACTCTGTCATCTTCTATTTCCATTTCTACAATTAGAATCTCCTTTTTATTTATTTGTAATTAGATATCTTCACTAGTTTATCTAGTTGGAGATATCTAAATGTATGTTGTGAAATTGGCTCTCAAAGGAATATAACTTTCCTTTGGTAGAGTCACATTTCCTCCAATAACAAAGGGTCAAATATTATGCACACACAAAAATGTTTATATTTTCATTAATAAAATATAGCATAGTACTTACATACCTATTTTTTGTTGTATTTGGTTTAAAAAAATGTAACTACATTATACATACATGCATGCATGCATGCATGCATGCATGCATGCATACATACATATATACATATATACATATATATATATATACATATTTACATATATATATACATAAATACATGTATACATATATATATATATATATATACATATATATATATATATATATATACATATATATATATATGCATGCATGTATGCATACATACATACGTGTATACATGCATACATACATTTATGTATCCATGCATATATATATATATACACATGTATATATACATGTATATATACATGTATATATACATGTATATATACATGTATATATACATGTGTATATATATACATGTATATATATATACATGTATATATACATGTGTATATATATACATGTATATATATATACATGTATATATACATGTGTATATACATGTGTATATATATATATATACATGTGTATATATATATGTATATATACATGTATATACATGTATATATATATGTATATACATGTGTATATACATGTATATACATGTGTATATACATGTATATATATATACATGTATATACATGTGTATACACATGTATATACATGTGAATATACATGTATATACATGTGTATATACATGTATATACATGTATGTATGTATATACATGTATGTATGTATATACATGTATGTATGTATATACATGTATGTATGTATATATATATACATGCATGCATGTATGTATATATATATACATGCATGTATGTATGCATGCAGGCATTCATACATACATACGTGTATACATGCATACATAAATATATGTATACATGTATACACGTATGTATGTATGCATACATACATACGTGTATATATATATGCATGCATACATACATACATACATGTATATATATATACATGTATGTATGTATGTATGCATGCATGCATGTATGCATGCATGTATGTATGTATGTATGTATACATACATACATATATACACATATATATACATGAATGTACATACATACATACATACATACATACATACACACATATATACATGTATGTATGTATGTACGTACGTATGTATGTATGTATGTATGTATGTATGTATGTATGTAGACATTGTTTGTAGATTTTTTTAACAAAATTAAAATCCATTATAGATGAGATTGTGTAGATTTTAGTTATGTCAACAATCTACAAACAGTTCTTTTCAATTTGAAAAAAAAAAGTTTCAAAAAAGGATAAGTTTAGGCCTACTTATGTTTGCTATACATGAGGGGTTTTCAAAACAACAATTATGACCAATAAAAAATTAATAAAAAGACAAATATTCACAAAAAAATTACAAAAATATATCCTCAACAATCTTTAGTGTCTTACAAATATTCTCCCACAAGGATTTAGATCAACCTTCTTCTATGGAACAAAATACCTGACATTCCTTCCTCTACAAAACTTAGCAATATGTCCTTGTTTTTTGTAGTTATAACATATAATACCCTGTTGTGGAGCATTTCCACTCCTTAAATTAGATCTACAGTTAGTTGTCTTATGACCAAGCTTATTGTATGTATAACAATAACCATTGAAAGATTGAGTATTCCTAGCATTACTCACATTCATAAAAAAAATTCCTTTTTACTCTACTTTTGCATTCATTTTCCTTATGACCATATTTGTTGCATGCATAGCACTGACCGTTAAAGAGATGAGGCCTAGAGGGCCTAAATGAGTTCATGTGCATCGTACTCCTACATTTTGCGACTTGATGTCCAATTTTGTTGCAAGAAAAACAATATTTGTCATTAAAAGGTTGAGGATACCTAGTTTGAGCAATTTGATTAGGAGTTTGCCTTTTGAAGTTCTTGTGCTTGTTCCAAACTTGAGTAAATTTATTTTGATCTCCCTCTATCTCCTTGAATTCGTCTTGAACCTTTTCTTGATTTTTCTTATTAATTCCATTATCCTTAGTATATTCTTCCTTTTCAAAACTAAGACCACCCTTGTTCTTTGGCGTTTTCTAATAACTGAGCATTTCATCAAGCATGTCACTACCACATTTGAGCTTCAAACCTTTCTCTATTTGTTCTTTTTCATCCTTCAATTTCTTTTTTAGAGTGACAATTTATTCCTCTAGTTTGGTACATTTTGTAGTTTTATCATGAAGTTTGGTTTCCAAACAATCTACAACCTTCTTTCCTTTTCAACCTAAATCTTCATATTTATTATATCTTTTTCTACCTTCTTGAGATTATCACTACAAACATTGTTTCATTCATCCTTTAGGTTGATAATTTATTCTTCTTCCATCTTAAGTTTGTCTTTGCATTCCTTGCTTTTTGAAATCTGAGTCTTCATCTTAATAATTATCCTTTCAGCCTTATTGAAGTTGTTTTAATATTCTCCACTTTCAGCTCTAGCATTATGCAGATCATCAATAGAAGACCAAAGTTCTCCTTCTAAATCTATCTCACAATCTGTAGGATCAATATCCCATCCTACAGGTTCCATTGCCTCAAGACCTGCTTTCAAAAGAGTCTTATTATTTAGCATTACTGTAAAACTTATGTGTTCAAATGCAAGATCTACCTCAGTTGTTAAATTATTTCCTTAGGAACCTTCCTCTAATACCAATTGTTGAGCACAACTAGATGTTGAGAGGGGAGGTGAATCAACATAAATGAAATTAAAAAATTTAATCATTCATCAATTTTAGAACCTTTAAATGAAATTTTTCAGAATCAAAGAATAAATCATAACATGCACAACACAAGAACACTAAGATTTTTACATGAAAAACCCAAGGAGGGAAAAACCATGGTGAGGATTAACTCACAATATATGAAACAAGTTGTCACAAATTTTGTTTTAGGCTCACTGCTCCCTAAATAAACTTGCAAGCTAAGGCACATTGCCCTAGGGAAAGATAAAATACTTGTAGTTTGAAGGTCAACTCTCTAGAGAAATATACAATGAGATTACAATGACATAGATAATGTGAACTATTGTAGAAGAAGCATTTGACAAATGTTGGTAGTGTAGTCCTATTTATAGTAAAATTACATTTTCATATAGAATTTGCCCACTTAATCATCATGTTAGTTATTAAACTAATTTATTTCACACATAAAAAAACTTCACATCAACTCTTACTTCTCCACAATTGATTTGTTCTTCCATATATATCCTTCACAGCCTCCCAAAACATCTATTAGACCAACTAAAGTAAAACCTAACAAATGAAACATGTGACCTATAATAGGTCAACTCCAACCATATGCATCAACCATGATATTAGGTAGCAAATCAACCTAGCACTTAATTGAAACTTTAACTTATCATAAAAAATCCTACAAAGAAAATGAAATAGGGTAGGATCAACCATAATTGAAGGAACATACCAAGTTGGCCAAATATCAACACCACTATCAAGCTTGCTAATTGTTTGTCTTTCTATCATTAGGGAGAGACTCAAAAAATCATGCAAACCAAGATCAAGGAACTTAATACCATCTACAACCTCTCTACAACATCTCATGAAGAGATCAATCATCACATGCAAGTGTAGAAGAACATCATCACTAAATTAGTAAACACTGTGCAAACCGAACTGACTATATGAAGTCATCATAATGAGTATCATGCATCAAAGTAAAAATAACCTTGAAATTCATGTCATTGGTCCAAAACATTGTACTCAACATCTTCCCAAATCTGCATCATACCTATCATTGTGGTAGAATGTAGAGTATTCTAGTCAGGCAACTAAACCACTTTATTATGACAATTTGTGGTTCGTAGTTCAAACTCTTATAACATTTTCTGTACAAATGTTTAAGTCTTAAAAATTAGTAGAGTGGTTTCTAACATACTTCAAAGCATGAGTTTGAAACCGCTCGTCCAAATCATGCAAGGTGAAATAATGCAAAGAAAAATACTAATACTCAGTCATAGGAAAATAGAATATCCTATACTTAGAAAAATTTCCTCAAGCAACCAAATGTGAAATTGACCTCAACCATCATAGTACTGACTTCTCGAACATGTAGAATTAGACCAAGGCTACTACAACACATTTGATCAAGTCAAGGATCAAGTAAACCAATACATACCATTTGCTCCAGATAAATATAATGTCATCAGATGAATCTCCAAATTGTCTTCTATGTCTCTGATCAATGGCACAATTGCACTCAAACATCTTCAACACACACACACACACACACACACACACACACACACACACACACACACACACACACACACACACACACACACATACACACACACACCATTTAATACATCAATGAGCTCAACACATACTCCAATCCTCTCCTTAGTGACAATACATATTGTCAGACATCAGGTTGACATCAATGACAACGCGTGTTGCCAACACTTCTCTGTGTCTTATTTTCATATTTGTACCTCTGTAACGCATTTTTGTTTTGAACTTTATGTATCCTATCACTCTTATTCAATTTAACCTTCTTTAGCTTAGTTCATTACACACACACTTAATCAATTCCAATCATATTACAACAAATAGCAAGAGAGTGAATCTAGGATAACTTGGCTCTTCCATGTTATAGCAGTCAATCCCATTCATTCCTCTGTATTTTTTTATGGGAAAAGGAATTGGTCCTAGGTTAATGGATGTGTTAGTCTAGGATCACTTTTCCTACACATCAGTAGGCCTTAATGATGGAAAAAAACATTTGTTCACATTCTTTTAGGCAAAATAAATATAATGACACATATGGTCAACCTCTATTTTTCTTTATATTTTATTGTATTTCCCTTTGGATTTTTTGTCCACATATTGTACATTATGAAAGAAAAACTCAATTTTCTAAAAGTGATACAAACATAATGACAAATATCACACGATAACATAACTAACGATACATAATATTATTTTAACATCTTAAAAAATACATATACAAACATAATATTTTCAACTTATAATTTAAATATCTTCCTCCTCTTCTCTCTCTACCTCCTCTACCTATCTCTCTTCTTCTCTCTCCCTCCCTCTCTCTATCTCTTCCCTCTTTATCTCTCCCTCTGGGCTTGGTTCCTCCTTATCCCCCTCTTTATCCACCCACCTATCTCTCCCTCCCTATCCACCCACCCATCTCTCTATCTATGTACTTCTCTCTCTACCTTTCTCTTCCCATATTTTTGAATTTATCTCTTTCCTTTCCCGCATATATTTATCTCTCCTTATTCCCCCATCTCTCTCAAACCCTATCCACTCTCCCCTCTATCTCAACACATTTCTCCTCTTTCACTGAACCTCTTCCTTTTCTAAACATCTATATCAAGATCTATTTGCTTCTCTATCTCTATATCTCCACATTATAATGTTTAATGTATTATATCTTTTTGTTTAATGAAAAGGCCCCAAATAAATTCCCCATTTCACCAATTAAAAAGGATGTAATTGAAAAACATTTCACTTCAGTCACTTGAAAGCAACTGAAAAGAATAAAATAAAATGTCCGCAGCCGGGTCGATAATTAGCCCTATAAAAAGTGTGAGAATTGTGGCGAGCACGCCTGCGTATTCACTAAAAATTCCAAACGTGCAGATTTATTCCACAAAGCTTGGAATTCAGTCCACAGAGTTCGAATAGACATTTTCGTAGACCTTTCACGTGCTCAAACAGGATACATCACATCACATCAAATCTACCTTATCCATTCTTGACGGCTGACTTTAATGCAAAAGTTGTACAAATGCCTCCTCTGCTCTGCTCTGCTCTTCTCTTCTCTTGCCCTTTCCAAGAGACAATAGGTTGACCTCTAACGACCTTGCCCCCTCGCTCTCCCAAGAGTCATTCAACTCATCTTCCTTTTCTTTTACAACTGTCTTTCTTTCTGTTCAAGTTTCAGACCATTTCGTGGACTGCACGCCGCTCTCTTCTCTTGTGCTTTAAATGATGTAACATCTCCATGTGCAAAATTCAATGTTCTACTCCAGATTTCAAATGTGCTACGACTCTACAATTATACTATATTCCATCAAATTGGACCAAGACACCCATTCACATTTGACCAAAGTAATCGAGAATTGAATTTAAATATGGTTTGATTGAATTTTTTTCAATTGATAGATTTTGTTGGATATTCATGTGTTAATATCAGTTTTTTATTTAGTTTTGTGTTTATCTTAGTATAAGGTTTCATTGTAATAAAAATTTGATAAATTGTATACTTTTGTGTCAAGTTTGGTTTATGGTCATATTCTTATCTATATTTATTTATTTATTTATTTATTCATTCTCATTGATACTAATCTCCATATGTTTGATAGTAACTCATTACTATTATATTTTTGTTTGTTGTTTTTCTAGCTATTTACCCTTTGCATTGAAATTAACAATTTACCTTAGGATTCATTTCAAAATATTGCAAGATTTAAATAATTCGATCTCGAACTATGTAGGAATTATCCTAAAATTGAGATGATCGACTTTAACTTTTAGCTTTCCCACCCCTTTCTACTAGTCATTATGAGCTAACTTAACATGCATTTGTGTGACATATTAGTATGTCACCGTATTTAAAGATATTAAAAGTGTTCCCAATTTTATATGGGATAACAATTAGACTAAACTTTGATTTCTAAAAGGTTATAAATCGTTAGGATCACAACATCATAATTAGGCCATCTCTATGTTTTTGAGTGTTGTTTTCAATATTGTTTATTGGTATCAATCTAACTGGCCAAAGGGAATTTACCTAGGAGATCTCATTCACTTTATTGGTGGCTTGTAAAGTTCGTGCATCAAAATAATTCATAGTTTCAAGGGAAATGAGTCAAGCTATTTGTAGAGTTAAAGAAATTGAACACCCTGTGCAATTTCTACTTGCAGCATTGTAAATTGTATCCACATACAATTCAATCCTTGCTTAGACCTCACCTTGGCACTTTGGCTTCTGATGCCTGATGCATATTCAAATTCTACTCACACCACCTGCAATCTCACATTTCCACCTTCTTCGATGTCTTCCCTCCAAGTTTGAGTCTTGATTGTTAGGACTAGGGCACCTAGCACCCTAGTTCTCTCAATCAAGACCCATTCTTGTTCCTCATAATGGTCATCTCAAATGAGTGGAAAATATGATCCCATGCTAGCCTACTCTGAAAAATCAATTAATTTTCAATCAATGAAGTATAAAAGAATGTTTACCCCTCTCATTTGAAATCTAACAATTATTAAGATCTTAATTACACTCTAGCAAATTCACATGAGCAAGCAATTAAGGATTCATCAAGCATTGGAGAAGAAGCGAATTCAAGTTCAAGCATTCAAGATGGCATCCATGATCAACCTTTTATGAAGACATTCTACAAGAAATCCTAAAACCCTTGCATGAGGATCCAAACAAAACTTCATCAAGGTATACATTTCAATTATAAGAATTTTATTTCAGTTATGGATTTTCCCTTAAAAGGAAAGCATTTTGCTACAATTTTTATTTTAATTTCAAGGTTAACTCCTAAAACCCTATCCACAACATTTTCCCTCTCTTTGTTTGTGCAGAAAATTTTCTCAGTAGTTGTACTCAAGGATTCTAACAGATTTAATGGCAGCAAACAAGTTTAGCTTTTGATAGAGAAAAATTTGGAAGACCAGGGTGAATCTGTACTACCTGGTCCTGAAAAATTAGGTTGAACTTTTGGGAACAGGTTCTAACTCTATTCCTTTTCTCAGATCCTAATCTGTAGCTCTATGGGACATCTGTAGCAATCTATTTTCATCAATTTACTTCAAATTCTCAATTATTTATGCTACATTCAAACAATACAATTCTAATTACATTTTCAACTCAAAGAAAAGTCAAATAAGGACTACAATCAACATTCAATCCTATTCTTAATAGAATTGAGGTTTGATATATTATCTTCATCCCTGTTTTAATGTAATGAAGGTGAAAGTTATGTTATTTCCTATTTTACAAAGCATAACTTGTGAAAGCCTAGTCTAATTTTTCCACCATTACACTACTCTATAAGTTAAACCCAATTTAGTGTCATGTCTTGCATTATGTTTTAGATCTCGTTCAATTAATTGACCTTTCTGTTTTCCCTAATCAAAACTTGTAATTAAATCAGTCTAGATGTTTCTCTATCAAATCTCACTTCATCTTCTTTGATCTAGTCTCAATTATTTATTTAAGTCATGCTAGACTTTAACATGACTGCAAAAGACATAATCAACACAATCACAAATTCATCCACCATGAAATTAAAATTAAAAAGTCAATAAAAAGATGTGGGACATCATTTTGATATGATCTCAAATAGTCTTGAATTAATATCATGACTTCCGAAAAAAAAAATCATTTGATTAGATCTTTCACATCAAACCCCTAAGAAATAAATATTCACAATTTTAAATCTCCCATTCTTTCTCATAAAAACCAGCCCATAGATCAACTATTATTCTTTCCATCTCTAAATCTCTCAACAAAATTACCACTATTTCTAATGCTATTCATTCTATCTTACTTGAATCTATTATTCATCTCCATCATCTTTAAAAGTTGGTAAACCATGTTAAAACCATAACATACAAGATTTATCATCTCTTTGTTGTAACATTTCAAGGGTTTTATTTTATGTGAATATCCCTCTTGACCATTGTGATATTAACTTGTAATGCCCTCTTTATAATTAATTTAATTTCTTTATCTTAAATTTGATTTCATGTTTTATTTTTTGCCTCAAATTCATTATTATTTGACAATTTTGATAAAATAAGTTAGATAATTAATTAAATAAATTATTTTTGAGTAATTACTTAAGGGGTGAGAATTCATGAAGAAAGGATAATGTCACTCCCAAATTATTTGGAATCCTGATTATGATAAAGTTGATTATGGGTTTTGTTGGCAATATGTGCAATACAGTATCATTGATGTCAACCTATCATACATGTATAGAAAAGGATGGTGTAGCTAAAGAAGCGGAGAAATGGTTTGACATTAGTAGCATGTTTTAATAGAGATGGTTTAACACTAATGAATACATGGGATCAACATGTTTAAGCACAAGTAAGGCAATCGAGAAGACCATGCAAATGTATTCGTCACATAAGATAACAATAAGACAATCTAGAAGTATGAGCCTCAGTATTTTGGTTTGCTTTCCTTTGCATTATAATATTTAGCCTTCTAGTTTTGGAGTTAATTTGTCATGAACCATATTTAACTATATATAATTATTTTATTAAGAAAATAATGCTTATTTTTTATTTATGAAATTGAAATGGAATTTTTAGTGAAATAAGATGATAATGAAATAGGAGTTCAAATGCAATGAAATGATTTACATGCAATTGAATGATCAGTTTTATTTTATTATGAAATTGGGGATCATCATTGCTAAAAAGAAATTGAGTGCAAGTGAATGCAAGAACAGTTGAATGCGAATGAAGGCGAGAACATGGTTCAGGTAGAGTTATTTTAGCTCATGGACTGCGCTAGATTAGATGGAATCTCACACACCACTTTAGAATATATATATATATATATATATATATATATATATATATATATATATATATATATATATATATATATATATATATATATATATATATATATATATATATATATATATATATATATATATGCATGTATTGTATATGTATATGTATATGTAGATATATATGTGTGTGTGTGTGTATTTGTTGCATGATTTAATTTTGTGATTGAATCAAATCCGAATTTTCATAAGTGATTGTGAAATGATATGTTTTATTTCAAATCAAGACTTATATTCAAATATTAGGTTAAATGTGAATACTGGTCATAGATTTATACATTCTTTGTGTGCAGATATGTATAATTGGATGAAATATCGTACTTATGTATTCACTTTGGTGTTTTGATAATAATACATATCTGTGTGTGTGTGTGTGTGTGTGAATTCGAATAACAATTCGATCATATACATACATACATATATATATCTGTGTGTGTGTGTGTGTATAATTATAATGTATATCTAATTATCATGAAAATGAAATTACCTTACTTCATGAATTTTGTTAATACTTTTACATAATCATTTGATATTATGTATATATACATAATCATTTGATATTATGTATATATACATAATCATTTGATATTATGTATATATACATAATCATTTGATATTATGTATATATATACATATACATAATCAATTGATATATATATATATATATATATATATATATATATATATATATATATATATATATAATGGTGGCGGACTTATTAAATAGCATGTTATTAGTAAAAAACCATATCGCATAGTGAAGTCGATGAATAGTATCGACTATGCATTCTAAAAAATACATTGTGTTTAAGAAAGGACTATCCCATGTAATAAAATACCTTGAAAATAGGAGTCGATGAGTATATCGACTATGTAACCAAACAAACATATAGTGTTTAAGTTGAACACGGACTTTGCAAGGAATAACAACCATGATTGTGTTTGAAAAATTTATGGATTGTGCCATTAAGCATGGACACTACGTGGTGTATATCGTTGGAACAAACCCTACATGGAACATACACAGGCCAAGTGAACTATTAGACATGTTGCGTGGGTGGCATGGAAAACTATAATAGCAGTGGATGTAAGCCCGAAACGTAGCAGAAAACATAGCACACAACGATCATAAATATAGATCATTGGAAATCTAGGAGGACGGTATTGAAAAGATAGTGAGAAATATGCAGAGAATAGTGATGATCGAACAAAGAATAGAGAATAGCAAATAGAGAAGGGAGAATAGAGAATAGAGAGGAAAGAACACGAAGGATTAGCATAGAGGAAGAAATGCATTGGAAATCTAGGAGTATTGTAGTCAGAATTGGAAGAAGATTAGCATTGATCATATCAGACTTGGCTTAAATTTCAGAGGTAGGCTCTTTAACGAGCAATAGTTTTTAATATAATTAAAGAGTATAAGAACAAAATTATCTTGGGATTTGTTTGTTTTTAGATCATTAGAGAAGAAAATAGTTAAACTTTTGAATTAGATCCATGCAATAGAAGTCGTGATGATTATTTGAAATTTCGTTTGAAAAAACCATATAGGTATGTGCATTTTGAATTATCATTTTGTTTAATGCATTTATGGAAAATTACTAAATTCAGTTAGTTGAATTCGTAAATCATAGAAAACACATGCTCGTATCAAACTAAATGTGTTATTCGAGAAAGGAAGTAGATAATAAAAAACATGTGGAAAGATAGAGAAGTTATGCATTCTAAACTTGGAAATTTGAAACCATAGAAAAGAGAATATAAGTTAATGTATGATTACGCTATTTGGATTTTACGAGAAATAGATAAAAGAATGTGTACTCATATTTTCTATTTCTGAATTTTATTTTTGTCTATATGCTAATATGCATACATGTGCTACACCTTCTTATTTTTAATTCTTGTCCTTGATTTACTTGAAAAGATAGAAGCGAAAGATTGTTTTCTTCTTAGATATAATTGGGTGTAAACGAAAGATTGTTTCATCTATATCTATTTAATGAAAGATTGTTTCTCCTATATATCTTTAATGAATGATTGTCTTCTTTAAATATTGTAATTTTAACATGCGAGAAATAGGAAGCTAGAGTTGAGAAAAGAAAAATTGTCTTCTATATATTTATTCTGATTTCATATGAATATTAGAAAAGCTAGATATGCTTGTGTGTTTGGAAAGTTACCTTCTGGGATGGGTACTGAATGTGGACTTATAGAGAGAATAGTTTGCTTTTCCAAACTATATTTTATTGCTATGCATGGCATTATACTCAGCCACGTAACTTTTTGACCATTGAAATAGATGGATTTATTTACGCTCTCTACCATATCCTTGATTGATCTTGCTTGTTTCTTAATAGAATTAGAAAATTGAAAATGCATGCATCACTCTAAGCACGCACCAGATTCCATCTTGTCTATCAAATTCTTTTTGCTAAGCAATTTGTGTAAGATTGGGTATTCTTGATTGACCAAGAATTCCAGGGAAGTGTAAGCTTCAAGGTTGGGTGGAAAAAGCACCTGAATCTTGTTTTCGTCTTCATTCTAAATATTGTATTGAAGATAGCTTTGGATTGCAGATCAATGGACGCATCTCATCCTTTACTTATATTTTTCTTGCTATTTGAACTTAAGGCATTTGAAAGGCCTAAGTATTATTTGTAGATATGATCGAGATACTACTCACATTCTCTTATTGAATATATAATCTTTACCTCTTTATAGAAATCTTGTGTTTAATATGATATCATTGGAATGATCATTTAGAGCTAAGGATGGAATAGTGCAAGTAAATAGACTTATTAAAGGAATTATGATTTTATTTAAGAATAAAGAGTATTTCATTTTATTATTGAATTTAGAACG
The DNA here is from genome assembly GCF_030272615.1 of Cryptomeria japonica. NCBI lineage: Eukaryota > Viridiplantae > Streptophyta > Pinopsida > Cupressales > Cupressaceae > Cryptomeria > Cryptomeria japonica. The sequence continues at coordinate 991,916,916 of NC_081407.1, read as the reverse complement.
TTTTACGTCTTTACATAATTTTGTTAGTTACCAAGGAGGAATTTTTTCAATTACCAAGGAGGTTGTTCCCATATTTCTATGTCATAATATCTTATACTGTTGGTGTAAATAATTATTCATCATGGGTATTATTACGCTATACTTAAGTTTACTTAGGAAATGCATTTCATAATAGTTTGGGTATGAGACACTTGGGTGTTTGTGCCACATTGGGATAGTGTGTGTAGGAGAATTTCCACCTTTTATGGTGTGATCTTGTTGTTACACTCCACATTCAGTGGGTGATCCACCTCATGTGGACTATTATATTATTTCTCCTACCTACCCACACCTATTTCCTACCTACCCTTGTTTCTTATTGAGCCACATGTCATGTTTGTGTGCTCACATATCCATATAGCCTTTCCTATATAAGCAGGCTTATATTCATTGTATGTAATGCTTAATGATCCAGTTGATCATATTTTTCATCCTAATAGGATACAGTTTATTTCTATCATCTATTTTGTTCTCTCTTATTTGTGCTTTCCATTGCCTCTTGATCTTGGCAAAATCTCACATGGTATTAGAGCTGGTCCATGTCTCACATGGTATCAAAGCCATAAGAGTGTCATTGGTTTGCTAATTGAGAGAAATTTGATGCTATTTGGGGTTGTGTATTTTGGAGTTTTCTATTGCAGGATTTTTAGAAGCTTGATGGGTCAAATTTGAGGTTACCATTGGATTGAGAAGGACCAAGAAAGTCAGTTTTGCCTTTTGTTTCATCCAAATCAGACTTTAAAGGCCAAATCTAGAGGCATTTGAAGTTTGACGCTGCGGCGGCAATTTTCCAGAAATTATAATTTTGCAAGCATTTTTCAAATAGCGATATCTCACTCATCCGAACTCGTTTTTTCGAGCAAATTTTTTTTGTTTTGGGGTAGAATTTTATGATCTGTATAGTGGTACAGGATTTTTCTGATTTTCGGATACAGGTTTTTTGGAAATCGTGAAATCCCAATTTTTACAACTTTGGAGGCTTCATTTGGGCTCATATGGACTCCTTTTCAGGTGCCATTTTTTTGAAAGTGCATATTTTTTCATCTACTTTCATAATCTACTGTTTGTTTGCAGTAATTTTAAGTAGAAATTGTACTTTCATTATTTGGCCATTTTTAGCATATTTGGTACTTGCATTTTGCTTGGATCTCAGTTTAGATCACTAGCAGTATTTGTTGAAGTCTCTTAGATCTCATTTTGAGAAGTTGTAAATTGAAATCAGAAGTCCACTTTGCCATTGTTTGCAAGTGGCCTATTGTACATGCACTACTATAAAGTGCTAAAATCATCATTTTTTGGGGGTACTTTGATTGAGTTAATTTGGGGGGGTGTCTCTTGTTCTTTTGTGCTCTTGTGTTCCTTCCTTTTTGCTGCTATGGGTTCTTCTAAGTTTCCTCTCTTAACTCCTCATAATTATGCTACTTGGAAAATTGATGCATGGAGTAAACTTATGGAAAAAGGACTCACTCATTACATTGATGGAACTATTGTTGCTCCCGCTGATCCTAAGGTTGATCCAGTTGGTCACTTGGATTGGCTCACTAAAAATATCATGGTAATTGGTACCTTAAGAAAGTATGTATCAAAGGATCTCATTTTTCATATTGAGAAGTGTACTCTAATCAAGGATGCTTGGCAAAAGTTTCAAGACTTGTATGGTCAAGTTGATGAGATTAGGGGATATCAAATTGATAGTGATCTCGCCATGTTAGATCCCAAGAACTTTGATACTATACAAGATTATGTCACTAAGGCAAATTAGTTGAGGGCACAACTCAAAGATTGTGGCATTGATAAGAAGGATACTCAATTGATATTCAACTTGATAAGCAAGCTTCCACAAGAATATGCAGCATTTGTTTCTAGTTTCCAAACCCATAGGATGACAATGGGTTCAAGCTACACAATGCCTACATTTGATGCTTTTAATGAAATGTTGATGATGGAACAAACTAAGTTGATAAGCATGGGCATTTGTAAGGCTTCTAAGTCTCAAGCATTAGTGGAAAATCAAGGGAACAAAGGAAATCAAGGAAAGGACAACTCAAACAAGAAGAAATGGAAATCAAAGCCTAAGGACAAAGCACCATCTTCTCCACAAAAAGGAGATTCATCCTCTTCCAAGAGGGATAACTCACCAAAGAGGGAGAGACCTACTTGTGCCTATTGTAAAAAGTTTGGTCATGAGGAGCGTCGTTGCCATTCTAAGAAGATTGATGAGCTCACACATATCATCAAAAAGCATAACATTGATTTGCCTAATGTCTATAAGAAGGATGATTCATCAACTTCCACTTCCTCACATTCAAAAGGAAAAGGGCAAGCATTCATGGCTTCTACAAGTGGGAAGACTCACTCTTTTGGGACGAGAAAAGGAAAATCTCTATGTGCTACTATCAGTCATGATTTAGAGAGATGGCTTCTAGATTCAGGGGCTTCTCATCATATGGCATCTTCCCAGTCTATGTTCTCTACATTTGAGCCTTGCACCATGCCACATATTTTGATGGGCAATCATACATACATGGATGTGATTGGGAAAGGATCTATTGTCATTGGGGATAACTCCTTCAATAATGTGTTGTGTGTACCCCACTTGACAAACAATCTCCTTTCTATCTATCAAATCACACATGGCGCAACTAAGAGAGTTGTGGAGTTCACACCTGAGTCAGTTTTCATTAGAGACTTGGAGACTAGAGCTATCATTGCGACTGGGGTGGTTGATCATGCATCTCAGTTATACTCCTTTTCAGATTTTGTTGATGATGATGATTTCACATTTGATGATTCTACACATGATGATCACACTTCTTGTGATGGTTCAGATTTTGAGGAGAACTTTGGGCACTTGAGCATGGGGATTCTCACATGTGAACCCGTTCTTGAGTCTTGTATCCATCTCCTCATATTGGTATCACATCACCTATTGCACCTGATGATGTGGATAGTGCAACAATTTTGCCTTCATGTGATTCAGTGCAATAGGATATTCATTGTCTTCCAGCTTCAGATTAATGGGATGGTTACTTGACAGACATTGCAGGTTTGTTTGTGGAATCCTACATTGCAGATTTGGGAGACATCATTGATGACATTCATCTTCTCTTTGATGAAGGTGATCCTTCTTCGATTGTTGCAAGGGAACACTTTGACCCTCTTGTTCATTCTCTACATGATCATTCTTTCGAGGTTGACATGATTATGGATACTTATGTACAGCAGTTGGAGGAGGTCTCTTTATTTTTTAGGGAGACGTGTGAGTCTTTGGGACATGTTCGACATCCATCTCCACTAGATCTTAGAGTGCCTTTTTCAGCAGTGTGGCACAGTTTACCACCTTTAGAGGGGGTATCTTTCAGCATCGACATGAGGACACTTGAGCATTTTTCAGAGATTCCTTTCATCATGAGTTTTTTTCATACATCTTCCCTTCATCATTGGGGAGACTTCATGGATACACCTTTGGTTTTGTTTCTTCCTAAGGGGAGGAATGTTGTTCGATGATCGTGGAGCAGTTTCTTCATACATCAAGCTTCTATCATTGGTGCAGATTCCACATTGAGGGGGGGCTTCCTAGTCTATCTTCTTCTTCTTCTTCTTCTTCTTCTTCTGCTTCTTCTTCTTCTTCTTCTCTCATATGGGGGGGACTTTTTCCTCGCATGGGATTTTGTCCTTCACATTCTTTTATGAGAGTTCTCTTGTATGTTTTCATCTCTCTTTTGGGGGAGGGTTTTTTCCCATTGGGTTTTTCTCTCTTTCTCCACTTTGTGAGAGATTTCATTGCATTGGTTTTCATGCATTTGCATTTGTACATGGGTACCTAACATGGCCTTGTAGCCGAGACCCATCTTGCATTGCTTAGTTGCATTGTAGACTTTAGTGCATTCCCCTAAGTTGCACATAAGGGGGGGTGTTGGTGTAAATAATTATTCATCATGGATATTATTACACTATACTTAAGTTTACTTAGGAAATGCATTTCATAATAGTTTGGGTATGAGACACTTGGGTGTTTGTGCCACATTGGGATAGTGTGTGTAGGAGAATTTCCACCTTTTATGGTGTGATCTTGTTGTTACACTCCACATTCAGTGGGTGATCCACCTCATGTGGACTATTATATTATTTCTCCTACCTACCCACACCTATTTCCTACCTACCCTTGTTTCTTATTGAGCCACATGTCATGTTTGTGTGCTCACATATCCATATAGCATTGCCTATATAAGCAAGCTTATATTCATTGTCTTTAATGCTTAATGATCCAGTTGATCATATTTTTCATCCTGATAGGATACAGTTTATTTCTATCATCTATTTTGTTCTCTCTTATTTGTGCTTTCCATTGCCTCTTGATCTTGGCAAAATCTCACATATACAATAAGAGATAAGATTGGTTGTTCTCCAAATTGGAATATAATAGAGTTAGGTGTCTCAGAAGCTTACCAGAATGCTTTGCATTCTTCTAGATGGATAGATATATGTTTTTATGGGGTTGGGGATATGATTAGGGAGGTATAATATTTCATCCACAAAATGTTTAGATTGTTTGATGTACCACAGTACATATCCAAAGTGTTAATGAGTTACAATTAGATAGGGATGCTCTACTTTCATCAATTCAATATGTTTCTCTTCTTGTGAAATAAGTAATGACCATATTCTTTAGAAGAAGGTTGTAGGGTTTTTGTGTATATACCACAATGATTATATCTTGTTCTTCATGGTGTTCTTGGTCTCAACCTGATGGTACAAAGGTGTACGATTGACAATTTTGGTGAAGTTGATGTTGTTTGGTTGACAGATTTGTTTCCTTCACTTGTGGTTTGATCCTAATCAATTATATTTGTCTTGGAGGATGTGTTGTAATATTTTTGGGCCCAATTTTTCTTTGTTTTGATCTACAAATAATTTTATTCCATTATGCATGTGTTTGGCCCGACCTATGAAGTATCACACATTTCATCTAAAGGTCACCTTGGAGCCAACATAATTGGATTTTTGAGGTGTTGTGGAGGATATATATAGAAGTTCAAATCATTTTGTGAACATTGTCAATTCAATCAAATGGAATGAGTGTGTAAAAAAGGGACTGGAACATCCACATATGACAGATGCATCTTTTATTGCAATTCAAGTTCATTGTAACTCAAAATTTCATGTATCATTCTCTAAGATTATGGATCTCTTCATCGAGTCTTTGTATCTTACTCAAAAAAGTCCATCGGGGATAAATGTTATTCCTTAGGAAGTGATTCTTAAAACAATATCATAATACTTGTTCATATATTGCGAGATAACTCTCACTGTAGCTTTTCCCTTATTGGGTTTTCCACGTAAAAATCTTAGTGTCCTTGTGTGGAATGTTGCAGTGTATGTTTTTCTTTCAGTTATTATTTTTGGAAACTTTGATTTAATGATTAATTTACAAATGAGATTGGTTAAGTTTAAGTAAACACTTGTATTGGTGTGAAAATAGGGTATTCACTAGTCTAGATATGTAAACAAGGAATAAACCTACTTTCACTACTCAATTGCATTAAAGGGAAATGGGATCAATATATTCACTCCCAAGGGATGAATGTTGGTTGATCTGTTGTTGGCCCCTTTGTCTGAGTTTATAAAGTGAACGTGAGATCTAGGGCTAAAGATGGAAAATTGACATAAACCAAAAACAATAGATTTGATATGAAGACATAAACATAGATCAAGAATGAGGAAGATGAGAAGAATCTATGACTGGAATCTGAGCCTAAAAATGTTGGACAAAAATGCTCTAGATGGCCTTGTCCTTAGGATATATCAGATGTAGATGAAAACAACTTTTTTGGAACCAGAATGATGCTTGTCAAAAATTTGTCAGACATAGATGTTGCAAATATGATTTTGTGTTTTCATTGATGTCAAACTTGTTGTCTTTGATGTCAACTAAGGTCCAAAAGTTGGTCTAGAAGTATGTAATAATTGGTGTTATATCAAGTGACTTCTCATGGGTTCATATTGATGTATGAAGATTAGTGAAGATTGGTAATGATATCTATGGTTGTCTTATGACTATCCTGGAGCGTTGAATTTGCATTTGGATTTCTGCAACGGATTTTGGTTAAGTGTGAATGTTTTTGGTGGACAATCTATCACATAGGGTTCACCATTTTGATTTTCATTGTGTCACATTGATTCATCTTTGATTGAAGTTGTAGTATGATGTTGGTGGATGAAAAAGAATATTATATCCAAGTTTCATGTACTCATTTGATCTATAGTTGATTTGGTGTTAGTTTGAATTTTGGTTCAATAGTGATAGTGTACCAGTTGCAGGAATGCTTTGCATTGCTTAGATTTCAGGTGGTTTTGGTGTTTCGGTTCTCTGATATATTATTGGTGTCAGGTGATTCTATGTTGTGCATCCACAAGTTTTATGGAGGCATGCACTCCATTTTTCATATGTTTAACTTGGTTGCACTATTGGTTCTATCATCTAGAGCCGACTTAAGTGTTTTTGGTTTGTGCGGTAGCATGGAGAGTTGAAGGAGAAGATTTAGGACTAATAGAGAGGTGTTCCAAAATGGTGTGATGCCTCACACATCTTGTTTCCCTTCCATATTGATTTGAAGAATGTTTTTTGGGTCGATGGTTTGTATTCTACATGTTAGATCTAATTAAGCTAGCCTAATTAATGTATTTTCTTTGAGTGGATTATATATAAAGGAAGGTATCTTTTGGAGGATGGTATGTGAGTGTATGATTTAGATGAGAAGTTGTATATGGTGTATGGTGTAAGTGTGAAGGTGTACAAGTGCAAATTAGTAGTGATGAAGTCAGACTCAAATGTTTATAATAGTGAGCTATAATCAACATTTGGAGGATGTGCTTTTACTTAGTTCAACAACTATTACTCTTTGAAATTAGATACATTGTATCTTTTCCTAAAGAATCAGTCTTTGGTGTTTTGCAAGTCCTTTGTATATTTCCTTAAGGTACAAGTGTGCCTTAGCCTGCAAGTCCACATCAAGAGTAGTGAGCTTCCTTGGCCTAGAGCCTAAAAATTTGTAATCTATTTTCATATAGTGAGATAGTTCTCATTGTGGTTTTTCCCTCATTGGGTTTTTCATGTAGAATCTTGGTTGCATTTCGTGATTGATGTTTTTATTTATGTTGTTTAATTCTACACTTATGATAATTGGAATGAATGTTGAATGAATGGTTAAGTTTTAATATATGTTGATTCACCCCCCACTCTCAGCATCTAGAAGTGTTTAACAATTAGAATGGGTATGTGCAGGATCATGGTGTGCCAAAATAGGCACTTAAGTGGCAATGAAATTTTAGAAAATCAGAGTTATGCAACTTGAAATGAAAATTTGAATAAGTTGTGAACATTATTTTTAAAATATGTAAGAAGAGAATATATAGAAAATTGAATTTAGTTTCTAAGCTACTAGTTTTTTTTTGGAAAAAAAAAATCCTATTTGATGAAAATTTTAAATTTCAATGCAGTGGTACTAAAATTTTAGGAAAAAAATAAGAAGTAGACATATGTCTGACCACCCTAATTACAATCAAATCTTAATATTTTTTTATAATATTTATAATATAAGTATTAGACTCATGTTTGGATGTGACACATATTTTTTATTTTTTTTAAAATTAAATAATTATTTATGAATTTTTTACTATAGCGTTTCACAAATTCAGAAACTCTTACATCTGACCACCTTAACTTGGTCAAAACCTTATGAAATTTTTTTTTTTTTTTTTTTTCCCTATAGTAGACGAAGCATAGGATGTGATGCATGTTTTGGTTTCAAAAAATGTTATATCATTTTTCAATCAGTATATCAATCAGGACTATTGTCAGAATTCAATTAGAAAAAAAATAATAATTATTTATTAAAGTCGAAATAAGACAAGTCTTATATTGTTGGAAAGCTGGGAACGTCCTTTAAAAACCATTTTCGTTTTATCAATTTTGGTTACCAAAAAAGTCATCAGCCACCAGTGTAAAGTCTGGAAAATCAAGGAATACTGAAAAACACGTTTTTTCAGTTGACTTTCCAGGCTTGTCACTTCCAAGCCAAATACCAAAGCAATCCCGAGCCGAAATTTGAAATTTGAAAATTTGACTACAAAAATCAGATATCGGATTTTATCCTATATCTGATTTTAGTACAAAAATTTGTGGTCCCCAAACAATTTCCCGTTGCCGCCATTTATTTGGTAAACTGCCACATGGTAGAAATCCGATATCTGATTAAATCGGATATTGGATTTTATTAGTCATATTTTAGAGAGAGAGAGAGAGAATATGACCCCTAACAACATGCTTTGGTGTCTTAAGGGGTCCTATGGTGTCCCAAGACACCATATGACCCCTAACGACACCATAGGACCCCTTAAGACACCAAATTGTGTCGTTAGGGGTCATATGGTGTCCCATGAACCCTTATGACCTCTTAGGACACCATTTGACCCCTAATGACACCATATTGGGTCGCTTTGGATCATATTGTGTCCTAAGGGGTCCTATGGTGTCCCAAGACACCATATGACCGCTAACGACACCGTAAGACCCCTTAAGACACCAAATCATGTCGTTAGGGGTCATATTGTGTCGTACGACCCAGTAAGACACAATATGACCCCTAACGACATGATTTGGTGTCTTAAGGGGTCCTATGGTGTCGTTAGGGGTCATACGGTGTCCATAGGGGTCATATGGTGTCTTGGAACACCATAGGATCCCTTATGACACAATATGACCCCTTTTCCCTATAATATGACCCAAAGCAACCCAATATGGTGTCATTAGGGGTCATATGGTGTCCTAAGAGGTCATAAGGGTTAATGGAACACCATATGACCCCTATGGACACCGTATGACCCCAAACGACACCATAGGACCCCTTAAGACACCAAATCATGTCATTAGGGGTCATATTGTGTCTTACGGGGTCGTAGGACACAATATGACCCCTAAAAACATGATTTGGTGTCTTAAGGGGTCCTATGGTGTCGTTAGGGGTCATATGATGTCCATAGGGGTCATATGGTGTCTCATGAACCCTTATGACCTCTTAGGACACCATATGACCCCTAATGACACTCTCTCCTTCTCTCTTTCTCTCTCTCACTCTATCCTTCCTTCTCTCTCTCTCTCTCTCTCTCTCTCTCTCTCTCTCCCTCTCCTTCTCTCTTTCTCTCTCTCACTCTCTCCTTCCTTCTCTCTCTCTCTCTCTCTCTCTCTCTCTCTCTCTCTCTCTCTCTCTCTCCTTCTCTCTCTCTCTCTCTAAAATATGACTAATAAAATCCGATATCCGATTAATTTCTGCAATGTGACAGATTACTAAATAAATGGCGGCAATGGGAATTTTTTTGGGGACCACAAATTTTTGCATTAAAATCGGATATCGGATAAAATCCGATATCCGATTTCCGATTTTTGTACAAAAAACCGAGAAAAAAAGGGTTTGTGGGCCATTCTGTAGATTCCAATGGCCCACAGTCTGCATATATTCTATTTTCTATCGAGGATCACAGGTTTTCAGACAGCTAGAGACAAATTTGTGCTTTTGGGAGATTCTTAAAGTGAAAACTTACATTGTCAATCACGAAGGAGCATGTGTGGAGGGAAATGGGGAGTAGTAGTCATCGGAAGTCTAAACGCAAAAGAAAACTTTCAAATGACCAAATTGAAGTGTATAGAGAAAGAGATAGAGAATGTCATAGGAGGAGAAGACAAGGTATGTTAAATATTGCTAATGTTACTTCAATTGAAGAGGAAATTGAATTTGAAAATGTGCCACAAGTTATTGAAAATGACAATGTAGATTTTGAAAGTGAAAATTTTGAAAATTTTGAAAATGTTGAAAGTGATAATGAAAATGCTCAACATGTGGAAAATTTTGACATAGGAGGTGAAAATGTGGAAAAATTTAACATTGAAGGTGGAATTGCTCAACCAAGTGAACCATATGTAACACCTAATTACTTTAGAAATGAAGACCCTCTCATGGATGAAAGACAAATTCCAAATCCAAGACCTTCAAGAACCCCAAAATGGTTATTTGAAATCGATGAGAACATTATTGCAAATCTTGAAGGCAAGAGGTCAACAAGAACCATTCGGTTGTGGGCTACACAAATTTTCAACCAAAATTTTAGCAATAAGACATTGACCAAGCAATGCCAACTCTTTGTTCAATTGCTAAAGATGATAAAGATGAGACCATTGCTAAACAAATTGAATATTCGTATGAACAAGAAGATGGAGAGAAATTCTATTATTGCAAAAATTCTATTTGATGCTCTCAATTCTATTGGAAAGAATACCAAAGAAAGAGATAAGAGAGTCGCTCGAAGAGTGATTACAACCCCCTTAGTAAGCCATCAATCGAGGAAGGCTCGTCAAATGAGACAAACTTGTGTTGATTTTAACATAAACCGTAAAACTTTGGATAGAGCACTTGCATGAAGACAAAGACTTGACGATCCACTTCAACAAGATACATGGGCATTTGGTGGGAGGCTTCCACGTGTTGATAGAAAGTTGACCGACAATGTGAAGGAAGAGATTCAACAATTTTGGCACTCTAATTTTAGAGTGTCACCCAATGTAAAGGGCGTTTTGAAATTAAGAATCGGCAACTGAGACTGCACACCGCATCCCAAACATTTCTTGGAATCAAGCCAAACAATGTTGTTCAAAAAATTTTGTGATTACATCCAACTTTGCAAATATCACAAAGGGCCTTTGAATATTTGAAGCCATTTTATTGTGTTCCTCTTAAGATTTGCAATACCTCTTGTAAGTACCATGTGGAGTTTTCAATGTACCTTGAACTTTTATGTCATATTCGTTCTACGATGCATACTAATGAGATGTTGTAGGAGTGTGGTGCAATGCTATTTCTGAGATCATCAAGAGACTTGCAAAATCTATTTTTATACCCTAGAGATGATGGTTGCTATTTCTATAGAAATGATTGTTTGAATGAGAAGTGCTCAAAATGCAGTGGGTTGTCAAAGTTTATTTCATGTTTTCATGAGGGTAGCGAACATGAGTTTGGAAATAATTATGTTGAGAAAAAAAGATACGAGATAGTGAAATATACTTTGAAGAGTGGAGGTAAAGGTTCTAGATGCGAATTAGTCTCAAGAGAAGTGAGTATTGCTGATTTTATTTTGGATTTTAAGGAAAATATTTTTTACAAGTATGCAAGGCACACCCATAGGTCTCAGTGGTTGGATCAACAGTTCGGGATGTGTAAGAACTCTTTCTCGATTGGCACTATTGTATTAGTGGTTGATTTTGCAGAGAACTATACATTGCAACCACAGAATGAGGTACAGTCTCAGTACTACAATTCAGTCCAGATTGCTATTTTTGTTCACATTACATATAGACATGCTCCTGATAGTACAGAAGAGGACAAGAAGATAATCAGGGAGTATCATTTTTATATGAGTGATGATAGATCACACTCCTCCGAGTATGTGCAACATTCTTTCGAGAATTTTTTTGAGTTCTTGCATGAGAAAGATATTGCAATTGGCCGACATATAATATGGTCAGATAATTGTATGGGTCAAATCAAGAATTCCCGTATGTTTTATTGGTTGAGTAGAATGCATGTGGAGAGGCATATACCTCATATTTGGTGTTCTTTTTTAGGCAGGGCATGGGAAGGGAGAGCATGATGGAGCAGGTGCATGTTTGAAGAGAGCTCTAGTTAAGGGGCAATTGAGGATTTCAGGTGCAAATTTCTCTGATGCATGTTCTATTGTTGATTGGTGTAGTTCAGCATTTTCACATGGAGGTACTCTTGATTCAGCAGTGAGCAGATTCTTTTGGTTGGTTGAGGAGGGAACAGTGGGAGATAGATTGGATTGTCAAACAATTAAAGATTCTTCAAAGATGCATTCATTTCTTAGCTCAGATGCAAGCACATGGACCATTTGGACACGAGTGTTGGCTTTTTTTTGTCAAAGTTGTGTTCGGTGTGATTGGGATCAGTGCGAGTCAAGTGAGTGGGTTGATACGTGGGTTCCCCACTATCTAACTCCTTTATCTCAAACAATATTCTTGTCAAATGATGACATGGAAAGTTCACTTGAGTATGATCGTCTATCAGATCTTGTACAGCCAGGACATGTTTTTGCAGTTGTTGCACCGCAAGGGAATGAAGAGAGATCAGAATATTGGTTGGCACGGTGTGTACAGGGAAAACAAAAGCTAACACAACCAGTGATAGATGATGATGGGTTCACATATCCTACAGGTTCAGTTGTTGTTGTGGGAACTTGGTTGCGAACATACATGATTAGAAAGAATGGCATACCTACATTTGAAGACTATGAGAGACACAAAACCATTATAATGTATTCACACCTTATTATAGCTACAAATGTCAAGTTGTTGAAGCATCAAGCAAAACCAAAGACCAAAGAGCTATGGATAGTGACTACTGCTGATCATGAAGCAATACTGAATACTCTTAAACAAAGAGATGACCCTTCAGGCACACCTGAGTAGTAGGTCTTTAATGGTGCCTTATTTTTTATCGTGCATTTCATTTCAAACAATGATCATTAAACCTTAATGTTCAAGTTTGTTACGTGTATATTAAGGATGTGTTCAAAATGCAGGTCTATTGATGAACGTTTTTTTTTTTGCAACACGGTTTTTGCATGCACATAGCGAGTACACTCGATATAATTGGAAGGGACGTATTTTTGCAACACGACTTATTATCATGCATTTGATGACTTTACAATTTTTGTTATTAGACAACACTATTTGATAATTTTTTATGATATAATTATTGCATAACCTTTATGCTCATGAAGGTCTTTTTTGATGATATACAACAGTATCACATTATGATTTTTGCATCAACATAGTGGGTTCTATTGATATAATTTGAAGGGAAGTATTTTTATGGTATATAATCCCACCTTTCCATTTATTATCATGCATTTTAGTTGAAGTGATTATCATACATCCTTTATGTTCATCCATGCATTTTATGTGTAGACTAACAATTCTTAAAAATACAGGTTCATGCTAGATCATTCATCGTTGACAAGACCCTCTCTTGGTAATGGTACATATTCCTTTGTGCATTAATGAGATTAAATTGTGGGTCTTGTCATCGTTTATTATCATGAAGATGATTCAAATGCATGTAGCCAGGACACATCTGCAGTGGATCAAATTGTCATGACAGATGATCTATTGAATCAAACATTTGACTTTGATAGTCAGGTAAATAGGTTAATGTTGGGCCTTCAACATCAACACCTACTAGTCAAGGTGGTCATCGAACTTTCACTCAGGTAGCCTTGTCTATTTTTATTCATTAATGGTTTATAAAATAAAGTCAGTTAGATTTTGGCAATTGAATAACATTGTTTCATTTTCAGACACTGACATCAGATGCACCTAATATTCTCTCCACAATGGAGCATGGTGTTCTCTAGCAGTAGCATCTTTGATGCTTTTGATAGTAGTATGAATCAGATTAGTAAATTTCTAATTTGATGCTTCCCACAGGGCTTTACAACTTCAGATTGTGAGTGTGCCCCTGTTACAAATGAATTGTACTTTAATCGACATAGATGGTCTATGATGGCTTTTTTGTAAGACGATATGGTTTTATTACATATATTGTACTTTAATCGACATATAACAATATCCAAGTGGTGGTTGGCATGAGCTTGAATATGGTAAGTTGTATGCATCTTGAAGTTGAATATGACATGTTGTATACATCTTGAAGTTGAAATTTGATTAGACTTTGTCGGTATTTGATGAATCATAAATGTCATTTCATTATTAATCTTGTGAGTGTGAGGTGTAGGAATAAATATCAATTACTTTGAAAGTCATGGATGGTTGTCCTGATATGATAACCACCAGATGGTTGTGCCTTATGAAGAAAAGCTGAACAGATAATAACTAATTGAGAACATCAATTCAAATCCATAATATAGAGGATGCTAATAACAGATCTTTGTATATTTATTTTTTCTAATAATGAAATAGGTACAACTGTATTGAGATAAAATGAAGCTTTTCTCTCATATGAAGATGTCACATTGGCAAATTGGTCTTTATTATAATACACAAGACATAAGTAAAATCAAAACACTCTCATCAAATCCTTCCAGATTCTATGTTAACTTGTGACTCATTAGTGTATGCTGGGAGAGGGAAGAGTGTGTGGCTTTAGGGTACAGTTTTGGACTTGAACCATATTGCATAAATCTCAAGGCTTCAACTTGATTATCATTAAAGGTTTCTGATTGTTTACAAAATATCCCTTCATATCCATTCATGGATGTCACATGCGTAGGGTATGACCCCGAGCGTCAGATCGAGTGGGGGGGCAAAATAGGAGCATCCGTAGGGTAATAATGTCTAACTGGACATGTCGGAGCTGACGGTTCATCATCGCGACGAGCAGAACGAGAAATCAGCCATGTGACAACATTCGATTGAGTGATACTGACGATTTTTTCGCCAACCGAAAAATTGCTGCCCTAATAAAGCCGTAGGGCAACTTGAAAAATCGAGATAGGCTTTTGTAGGGACCCCACTCGTGACCTCGTAGGTTCAAACGGATCATTCACAGATGCCACATATTTTGAGTTAGGGCCCACCAAAGTTTGACAATTTTGAGCACTTAGGGCGCTCAAGGGACGACACCGGTAGGGTATGACCCCGAGTGTCAGATCGAGTGGGGGGGAAAAATAGGAGCATGCGTAGGGTAATAATGCCTAACTGGACATGTCAGAGCTGATGATTCAACATCGCGATGAGTAGAATGAGAAATCGACCACGCGACAACATTCCATTGAGTGAGACTCACGATTTTTTCACCAACCAAAAATTGCTGCCCTAATAAAATCGTAGGGCAAGATGAAAAACCAAGATAGGCTTTTGTAGGGACCCCTCTCATGGCCTCGTAGGTTCAAACGGATCATTTGCAGGTGCCACAAATTCTGAGTTAGGGCCCATCAAAGTTTGACAATTTTGAGCACTTAGGGCACTCAAGGGACGACGTCGGTAGGGTATGACCCCAAGTGTCGGATTGAGTGGGGGGGAAAAATAGGAGCATGCATAGGGTAATAATGCCTAAGTGGACATGTCAGAGCTAACGGTTCATCATCGCGACGAGCAGAACGAGAAATTGGCCACGCGACAACATTCCATTGAGTGAGACTGACGATTTTTTCGCCAACCGAAAAATTGCTGCCCTAATAAAACCGTAGGGAAACTTGAAAAACCGAGATAGGCTTTTGTAGGGACCCCTCTCGTGGCCCCATAGGTTCAAATGGATCATTCACAAGTGCCACAGATTCCAAGTTAGGGCCCATCAAAGCTTGACAATTTTGAGCACTTAGGGCACTCAAGGGACGATGCCAGTAGGGTATGACCCCGAGCATCAGATCGAGTGGGGGGGGGGGGGGAATAGGAGTATACGTAGGGTAATAATGCCTAACTAGACATGTCGAAGCTGACAATTCATCATCGTGATGACCAAAACGAGAAATCGGCCACGTGACAACATCTAATTGAGTGAGACTAACGATATTTTTGCCAACCAAAAAATTGCTGCCCTAAAAAAACCGTATGGCAACTTGAAAAACTGAGATAGGATTTTGTAAGGACCCCTCTCATGGCCCCATAGGTTCAAACGGATTGTTTGCAGGTGCCACGGATTC
Source organism: Cryptomeria japonica (assembly GCF_030272615.1). Taxonomy (NCBI): domain Eukaryota; kingdom Viridiplantae; phylum Streptophyta; class Pinopsida; order Cupressales; family Cupressaceae; genus Cryptomeria; species Cryptomeria japonica. Next base: position 991,901,148 of record NC_081407.1, on the reverse strand, counting down.
TGAGTTAGGGCCTGTCAAAGTTTGACAATTTTGAGCACTTAGGGCGCTCAAGGGACGACGCCGATAGGGTATGACCCCGAGCGTCGGATCGAGTAGGGGGGAAAAATAGGAGCATGTGTAGGGTAATAATGCCTAACTGGACATGTCAAAGCTGACGGTTTGTCATCGCAATGAGCAGAATAAGAAATCGGCCACACGATAACATTCGATTGAGTGAGACTAACGATTTTTTTGCCAACCGAAAAATTGCTGCCCTAATAAAACCATAGGGCAACATGAGAAACCGAGATAGGATTTTGTAGGGACCCCTCTCATGGCCCCGTCGGTTCAAACAGATTGTTTGCAGGTGCCACGGATTCCAAGTTAGGCCCATCAAAGTTTGACAATTTTGAGCACTTAGGGCACTCAAAGGATGATGCTAGTAGGGTATGACCCTGAGCGTCAGATCAAGTGGGGGGGCAAAATAGGAGCATGCGTAAGGTAATAATGCCTAATTGGACATGTCGGAGTCGATGATTCATCATCGCGATGAGCAAAACGAGAAATCAGCCACGCGACAACATTCCATTGAGTGAGACTAAAAATTTTTTTGCCAACCAAAAAATTGCTGCCCTAATAAAACCATAGGGCAACTTGAAAAACCAAGATAGGCTTTTGTAGGGACCCCTCTCGTGGCCTCATAGGTTCAAACAGATCATTTGAAGGTGCCACGGATTCCGAGTTAGGTCCCGTCAAAGTTTGATAATTTGTAGCACTTAGGGCGCTCAAGGGACGACGCTGGTAGGGTATGACCCCGAGCGTCGGATCGAGTGGGGGGGCAAAATAGGAGCATGCGTAGGGTAATAATGTCTAACTGGACATGTTAGAGCCGACAGTTCATCATCGCGACGAGCAGAACGAGAAATCGGCATGCAACAACATTCGATTGAGTGAGACTGACGATTTTTTCGCCAATCGAAAAATTGTTTCCCTAACAAAACTATAGGGTAACTTGAAAAACCAAGATAGACTTTTGTAGGGACCCCTCTCATGGCCCCGTAGGTTCAGATGGATCATTCGCATGTGCCACGGATTTTGAGTTAGGGCCCGTCAAAGTTTGAGAATTTTGAGCACTTAGGGTGCTCAAGGGACGACGTCGGTAGGGTATGACTCCGAGTGTCGGATCAAGTGGGGGGGAAAAATAGGTGCATGCATAGGGTAATAATGCCTAACTGGACATGTCGGAGCTGACGGTTCGTCATCGCGACGAGCAGAATGAGAAATCGGCCACACGACAACATTCCATTGAGTGAGACTGACAATTTTTTCGCCAACGAAAAATTGCTGCCCTAGTAAAATCGTAGGGCAACTTGAAAAACTGAGATAGGCTTTTGTAGGGACCCCTCTCATGGCCCCATAGGTTCAAACAGATTGTACGCAGGTGCCATGGATTCCGAGTTAGGGCCCATCAAAGTTTGACAATTTTGAGCACTTAGGACGCTTAAGGGACAACACCGGTAGGGTATGACCCCAAGCGTTGGATCGAGTGGGGGGGGAAAATAGGAGTATGCATAGGGTAATAATGCCTAACTTGACATGTTGGAGCTGACGGTTCGTCATCGCAACGAGCAGAATGAGAAATCGGCCACGTGACAACATTCAATTTAGTGAGACTAACGATTTTTTCGCCAACCAAAAAATTGCTGCCCTAATAAAACCATAGGGAGCTTGAAAAACCGAGATAGGCTTTTGTAGGGACCCCTCTCATGGCCCCATAGGTTCAAACGGATCATTCACAGGTGCCATGGATTCCGAGTTAGGGCCCGTCAAAGTTTGATAATTTTGAGCACTTAGGGCACTCAAGGGACGACGCCAGTAGGGTATGACCCCGAGCGTCGGATCAAGGGGGGGCAAAATAGGAGCATGCTAGGGTAATAATGCCTAGCTGGACATGTCGGAGCCGATGGTTCATCATCGCGACAACATTCGATTGAGTGAGACTGATGATTTTTTCACCAACTGAAAAATTACTGCCCTAATAAAACTATAGGGCAACTTGAAAAACCGAGATAGGATTTTGTAGGGACCCCTCTCGTGGCTCTGTAGGTTCAAACAGATTGTTCGCAGGTGCCATGGATTTTGAGTTAGGGCCCGTCAAAGTTTGACAATTTTGAGCACTTAAGGCGCTCAAGGGACGATGCAGGTAGGGTATGACCCCGAGCGTCAGATTGAGTGGGGGGGCAAAATAGGAGCATGCATAGGGTAATAATGCCTAACTAGACATGTCAAAGCCAACGGTTCATCATCGCGATGAGTAGAACGAGAAATCGGCCACGCGACAACATTCCATTGAGTGGGACTGACGATTTTTCACCAACCGAAAAATTGTTGCCCTAATAAAATCGTAGGGAAAATTGAAAAACCGAGATAGGATTTTGTAGTGACCCCTCTCATGGCCCTATAGGTTCAAATGGATTGTTTGTAGGTGCCATGGATTCCGAGTTAGGGCCTGTCAAAATTTGATAATTTTGAGCACTTAGGGCGCTCAAGGGAGGACGCTGGTAGGGTATGATCCCAAGCGTCGGATCGAGTGGGGGGGAAAAATAGGAACATACGTAGAGTAATAATGCCTAACTAGACATGTTGGAGCCAACGGTTTGTCATCACAATGAGCAGAACGAGAAATCGGCCACGCAACAACATTAGATTAAGTGAGACTGATGATTTTTTTGCCAACCGAAAAATTGCTGCCCTAATAAAACCGTAGGGAAAATTGAAAAAATGAGATAGGCTTTTGTAGGGGCCCCTCTCATGGCCCCATAGGTTCAATTGGATCATTTGCAAGTGCCACGGATTTTGAGTTAGGGCCCATCAAAGTTTGACAATTTTGAGCACTTAGGGCGCTCAAGGGACGACTCCGGTAGGGTATGACCCCGATCGTCATATCGAGTGGGGGGACAAAATAGGAGCATGTGTAGGGTAATAATGCCTAATTGGACATGTCAGAGCTGACGGTTTGTCATTGCAACGAGCAGAACGAGAAATCGGCCATGCGACAACATTCCATTGAGTGAGACTAACGATTTTTTCACCAACCAAAAAATTGCTACCCTAATAAAACCATAGGGCAAATTGAAAAACTGAGATAGGCTTTTGTAGGGACCCCTCTTGTGGCCCCGTAGGTTCAAACGGATCATTCACTGGTGCCGTGGATTCCGAGTTAGGGCCCGGCAAAGTTTGACAATTTTGAGCACTTAGGGCGCTCAAGGGACGACGCCGGTAGGGTATGACCCCAACCATCGGATCGAGTGGGGGGGGGAAAATAGGAGCATGCGTAGGGTAATAATGACTAACTAGACATGTTGGAGCCAACGGTTCGTCATCGCGATGAGTAGAACAAGAAATCGGCCACGCGACAACATTCCATTGAGTGAAACTGACGATTTTTTCACCAACCAAAAAATTGTTGCCCTAATAAAACCATAGGGTAACTTGAAAAATTGAGATAGGCTTTTGTAGGGACCCCTCTCGTGGCCTTGTAGGTTCAAATGAATAATTTGCAGGTGCCACATATTCTAAGTTAGGGCTCGTCAAAGTTTGACAATTTTGAGCACTTAGGGCACTCAAGGGACGACGCCGGTAGGGTATGACCCCGAGCATCGGATCGAGTGGGGAGGAAAAATAGGAGCATGCGTAGGGTAATAATTCCTAACTGGACATGTCAGAGCCGATGGTTCATCATCGTGACAGTAGAATGAGAAATCGGCCACGCGACAACATTCGATTGAGTGAGACTGACGATTTTTTCGCCAACCGAAAAATTGCTTCCCTAATAAAACCATAGGGCAACTTGAAAAACTAAGATATGCTTTTGTAGGGACCCCTCTCATGGCCCCGTAGGTTCAAACAGATCATTCGCAGATGCCACGAATTCTAAGTTAGGGCCCGTCAAAGTTTGATAATTTTGAGCACTTAGGGCGCTCAAGGGACGACATCGGTAGGGTATGACCCCAAGCGTCAGATTGAGTGTGGGGGCAAAATAGGAGCATGCGTAGGGTAATAATGCCTAACTAGACATGTCGGAGCCGATGGTTCATCATCGCGATGAGCAGAACGAGAAATCAGCCACATGACAACATTCCATTGAGTGAGACTGATGATTTTTTCGCCAACCGAAAAATTGGGGGGAAAAATAGGACCATGCATAGGGTAATAATGAATTGTATCAAGTATTGTTCATTGAATGAATTGTATTGTATTGTTGATTAAATGAATTGTATTGTTCATAAATTTTATTGTTCATTAAATGAATTGTATTGTATTATTCATTAAATGAATTATATCGTTCATTATAAAGACAACAGTTACGATGAAATGAAATGAATTGTATTGTTCATTAAATAGCCATTATTAGCCATTGTTAATTATTGGAATGAAGATTAAAGATTTCCATGATAACACCATGCACAAATGAGCAACAATTTATATGATCAAATATCAACTTTTGTATATATAAAAATGTCAAATGATTACAAATGTATGTCCATATACAATATGGCATAAACGCCAACTGAAACAAAATGTATGTCTAAATACGTGAATGTATGTCCACAGACAAAATATACATGCCAACTAGACATGTAAGCATCCCAAAACTATCTATAACATCCTAAGCTACTGATGGATCATCAAAATTGATCCTCTTCACTGCACTACTCGGCTTTGAAGGATATTGCACAAGAAAAACAAACCACAATTAATATTAGTTATATTTTATAATTCACATTCGAAAAGTTAACATAAAAATGAACTATAATTGAACTATTCATGTTTACCTCATCTCCACGTTTTCTCTTCAGCTTTGCAGGACTCTTGATGTATGTCTTTGGTAGAGGAGGTATGTTTTGAATATTTTGATACACAACCTACATATGTTCAGAAACATGACATTGATACAATTTAGCATATAATTGTCACTGCTAATAACAAATTATATCTACTAATCAAATAATAAAATAAACACACATCTACTTGAGGAATCTCTTCTTCTTCTTCAGGTATACTGGGTGTAGTCATCAAGGATGTGAAGCCAAGAGTTCTCTGTATATATACACAACAAGTATATGAAACTATCAATCTATGTCTAGACATGTATAATCACTATAAGTTATTTAAACTATTCATTCAATCATATTTGCATTCAATTACCTTTCCCTTGTCTCTAATTTCACTACCAGATCCTAAATCACACTACACCGCACTCATGCTGCTTGTGCCCTACAAGAGTAAAATAAGATATACATGCAAGTTACTACATAATCTAATTAATACAACTATAAATGATGAGCATGTATGTACAATAAAATACAAACGACTAGGTGCAATAATATATGTACCGTCAAGCTATCAAGGCCAAATGAAATGGCCGACAAGGTGCCCTTTTGAATCTGTCTCAACTCATCCTCGGTCATCAACTGTTAAATAGACCATGCAAATAAAAATTAGTACTTAATATTATCTAATTTATAAATATTTAATTAAAATATAACATGAACCGTGAAAACACAAATCTTACAAATACATCATCAATGTATGATGACGGTGCCTCCTGACTCTAGCATGTGAGGACTCCCCAGGGTATCCTCCAGTCTGTGTAATAACATCTGGTGCATCATGCATCTCATGCACCTCATAATCTACACTGCCCACAAGAGGATCAACGGGCTGTCCAACTGGACCAAAGCATACGTGCCCACACATGACACAACTATGGGGCATGCATATGTGTGGAGCCAAGGATGATGTGTCACTGGCACCGGATGCACCACTACCATCAAGAGTAGGCTGAGCTACTGACGCATCCTGAGAAACTAAAAGGCTACTCAAAGAGTGAATAGCCGATATGGTCTGTGAAGCCGCCTCACAAATGATATCAGGATGCTGAACTGCAGGTGGGGGATCAACAGGAGGATGAGGGGACATATGGGCCCTGGACTACTCTGACTGCCCTAGGTCTATTTTGGGGCATACCTAAACCTACACCCTGGAAAGGTTGGATGTCAAAGTAGTTCACATGTTTGCGTAAAACAAACTTAGCATACAATTTTTTTATGAAATAGAAGGGGATATCAAGATTGTTGTTGGGTGGTTTGTTGAAAACCATCCACCAATGATCCCAAAAGTTTTTCACAATCCCATCATTTGTGCACCATTTGATAGAAAGTTTTATTTTTTTGGGATCTACGGGCTGACCAGTACGGGGATTGACAAACAATGAGGCGATTTCGGCTTTGGATATCTCAAGATCCTTGATATCCTTATACGACAAGCCATCTACATATTTTTCCTTCATAGAATCTCGCCACAAAAGGGCGACATCATGCTCCTCAGTCATGGTTTCCATACTTTTTATGATCGACGTGAGAGGATCAAACAATGGGTGTAGATGAGGGATCCTACGATATACTTCTGCAATCCCCCTCAATTCATTCAAATTTTATGAATCAAATCTTGAATTAAGGGGGGGTTTGGCAAATGAGGGTTTGGTTGTTGCAGTTATGGTTGTGGTTGGTCAGTGTTTTCATTGTTATCCCCCATTTTTAACCTAATTGAATGTAAACAATTAAATTTAGTTACCAAATTTAAACAATTAGGTATTTGATTTAAAAAACCTAGTTTCCATGAAAAAAACCATATTTTCAATGAAAAATCAAATAAACATTAACAAAAAATACAAAAAATGAATGAAAATGATTCAAAACGATAAAATTCTTACCTCTAAATCTATTTTTTTGCAATTTTTTGTCAAAACACCGGATATCGGATTTTGATGAATTCGCTTGACCTGTGAGTTAAAAATGACTCACGGCACTGTCACTGTCGAAATATAAAAGTCTTAGAAAATCGGATATCCGATTTTCTTAGATATCCGATTTCTATACTTAAATTATTTTTAAATAACATATATAATATAATAATATATTATTATATTATATAATACGTATTGTATTATATTATATATATTATAATATATAATATAATATAATATAATATATATAATATTATATTAAATTATATATAATATTATATTATATTATATTATATATAATATAACATAATATTGTATTATATTATATATAATATAATATATAATATAATACAATATTATATTATATTATATTATATTATATATAAAATATAATATAATATTGTATTATATTATAACATATTATATAATATATAATATAATATAATATAATATTGCATAATATATAATATAATATAATATAATATAATATAATATAATATAATATAATATAATATAATATTATATTATATTATATTATATTATATATTATTATATTATAATAATATATTATATAATACGCATTATATAATATATATAATGTAATATGTAACATATAATATTTTTTTTCATTAAAATTACAAATAAAAATCGGATATCCGATTTTCTCGGATATCCAATTTGCATAGGTAATTACCTGGCCAAGGTGTACTGACACCCAGGCCAAGCAAAAAGTCAACACGGATTTTCACATTTTTAGGCGAGTGAGGAAGGCTATTTTTTTCACATCGTCGCTTTTTGGGCCCCCTTGATCCTGCACTAACCCGTATCAAAGAAAGGTTCTTGAAGAAATTATCTAATAGCTAAGGTAGATCTGGGATTTGAAAACAATGTTTGAATCTGAAGATTTGGAAGATATGGAATCACATTATTGGGATATTGATGTAGTTGTAGATTTTGAAGGAGAATTAAGACTAGCCCTATTTGATCTAGATGATTATTAGAAAAAGTTCATGAAAGTAGAAGACAATGTTGTCCATTTAAAAACACAAATTGATGGAGGAAAGAAAACCATTGATGGTATTGAAACAAAACTAAATGAAAAATCTAGAGAGTGTACTAATCTTGAAGAAAACGTGTCTATGTCGAGGAAAGAATTGAAAGAGACAAAAGAAAAAATCGATAAGAACCTAGAGCTCAAAGGTGGCAGTGATATGCTTAATGATATGCTAAGCACTCAAAAACTGGATCTAAGAACAAAGGCAGCCTAGGTTTTGACAAAGGAGAATGTTCTAAAATTACCTAAAAAGATGAAAAAGGAAAGGAAAAGGTCAAGGATGAATCTAAGAATACTAATGAAGATTAAAAAAAATTCACTTAGGTCTAAAACAAGAAGAACTTCATGAAAAATCCTCCTTTTGAAACCAAATATTCTTCATCTTTCAATGGTAAATGTTTTACATGCAATAAGTTTGGACATATAGCTAGGGAATGTAGAAGTCAGAACAGATCTCATTTGTTTAATGGGCAATTGGATCAGATCCTAATTGTTTAATGGGCAATGCTATGCTTGCAATAAGTTTGGAGATAAGGCAAATAAATGCAAAAGTAAAATTATGTATGGATATGTGAATACAAACTATGGTAAAAATGTTAAGTCTTTCAATAGGTATTGTTAAACCTACAACAAATATGGGCACAAGGTTGTTGAGTGCAGATTTAAAGTTAGAAGGAATTGAAGTGGTCCACAACAAAGTCCTACTTATTATAATTGAAAAAAATCAGGACACGTTGCTTGGTTCTACAGAGTAAAGAATGGGAATGCATTAGCTCCAAAAAGGAAGGTTGATATCAATGACACAAATGAGAAGATGCATAGGAAATGGATAAAGAAATATAATGAGAATGTAGAAGGAAAGATAGTAGATGGGTCTAAACCTACTGGAGGTGTAGTTACTTCCTCCAAAAATTAGATAAAGTGCATTATCCGAGGGGAAGATTTGATTGAAGACCTTAAGAACCCCTTATTATTTGAATATTGGATTGGTTTCAGCATGGTAGATGTTATGATAGGTTCAATCAAGGGGATATTCAAAATCAAAACTCAATAACACACAAATACAATCTCTGATTAAGATCCAATGTTCAAAGAATCCAAAGACATGATCAGACACAAAGAAAACACAAAAGAGCTCCCGACAATGCAATTTCTAGAAAATAGGATTTTTGGAATATAATTTCCTCAAATCATTACACTATCAAAGAACAATTAAACTACTACAAATCACAAAACCATTTCCCCCAAGAAATCTTTTCAAGACACTGCAAACAATCTTTCCAGAATAAAAAAATGCAGAGTGCCAGCAAATGGAACCAACTTGGAAAAAGATGAAACAAAATGAAATCTGAGAGCGCAAATCAAATCCAACAAAAACCTTCCACAAAATTGAATCCAAAGCCAATGCAAGATCTCCCAAAATCAAAATCTTCAAGCTCCCAAATTTTCCCAACCCCCGTGAATGCACAGGAAGTCGGATAAATACAAAAATTAAACTCAAAAACTATATTGCAAGCTGACCAATGAAAATATTCCAAGAACCATATTATTTACCTAACTTGCATAGTTTCGAGGCATATATTATTTCCTCAATATAACTTACCTACCGATTAAAATTTCACCAATCATATGCAAGGGTAGGTAAATATATTCAAATACAATTTACCAACAATATGAACTTGTAAAACACATTAAATAATGCTTCATCACTCAATATAATTCAATTAATAAATTAAGAGGATAAATCCTTAGAAATAGAAACCCCAATTAAAATATAGAATCAAATCACAAATATCAATAAATAAATTAATAAAGTCAATGAATCAAAAATCAAGAATAATAATAAATAAAATAAAGCAAAACAACAATAAATAAATAAATAATAAATAGATTGCTCAACAATAAATCACTGCAAATAAATAATACTAAATAATTGATAAATCCTCAAATAAATGAATAAATGTTCAACATTAAAACAACACAAATAAATAATAAATCAATAATGGATAAATCATGAATAACAATTAAATAAATAAATCACTTAAAATAATTCAATAACATCAATAATTAAATTAAATAAATAAATAACCAATTAATAGATGTTTGATGATTAAATATACACAACGATCAAATCAATTATTAATTCAATAAACCAATTAAATAAATCCTAATTGGTTAAATAAAATCTCACAATGGAATCATGGCCCAAAAATAATCAAATAAATATCTATAATCCAATAATTGAACAATTACACAATATTCACATAAACATAGACTCAAACTCACTTACACCAAGGGGACAAACATAACGCAAGACTCTAACCACAACTTGCGTCATGGTGCAATCGACAAGGTACACATCTTAGACCTAGAGTGTGTGAGGAAAACTGTGTCATCTCCGACAACTTGCCATTGGGATAAATACGCTCAGACCTGTGAAGCCAGGTGGAGTCGATGTCTGGTACCTGCAAACCTGCATCAAAGACCAACACAATATATACAATACATATACCTGATAATAAACTGACAAGTGATAGAGAATCACGATGACATATCCTGCTTGCAATGAGTGTTATGGCATCGTCTCTACTCACGAAGGCAGTCAAACAATATAATATCAAACATCACATAGAACCATCATCATGAAATAGGGTTAGTATCGTCACAACTTATATAACTCACATAAGTCCTAACATCGATGATACCATCTAAGATAGCAGAAGAGTCATAAATAACCATCATAAGTCTAAATAAGTCTATTTGAACACAAATCAAAATGCAAGTCTAGGAGGGGCACTACACAATCTGGAAATAGAGAAATATACATTCAAATAGAAAGTTAAAATACATTACACAAGGTGTTTGAGTTCAAAAAATAGGTAAAATAGATATCTTTATTAATATAAAGGAAAGACATAATTTTATAGTTATAGAAATTATGAATTTTCATAAGACAAAATAAGGGAACAACCCTTGAAAATATGTTACAAATTTGCCTTTATAGTACAAGCATAACTTAGACTAGGCATTAGATTCAACAAACCCTAACTAACTAGGGTTAGGTTACAATAGGATTGAAGATACATGAATCATATGTGTCAAAATTTTGATTGCTTACCTGCTAGAATAAATTCATTTGAATGTAGAGAAGGATGAAAAGGAGGCATTGATACAGTCGATGTAAACGGGAGGCTCCAAAATCTAGGTGGCTCTATCAAAGAGATAGCATCTAATTGTTCTCTGACAAGACAAGGAACTCTTTTTTGTGCAATAAAGGACATGGGCAGCCTTGAGAATCATCTTCAGAGCCTATATGAAGTAATGGAAATTGTTTTGCATCGGCTGGAAGTGGTTGGAATAGGACCAGATCAGATTCATGTTGCCGACAAGGTCAAAATTGATTATTGACTTGCTAGTCAGCAAATACCCCAAGCAATCATTTGACTTTGAACATTCTTCATCAAGTTTGAATGCAAGCCATTAGATTTTTCTTCATGCTAAAATGAATGGCTCATATGCCTCATAGGAGTTCTTATAATCGGTCATTTTAAAACATCCCTATCGATACATACCTACAATGTTGGATGGATGGTCAAGATCGACAGGAGGGTTCCTACAGGGCTATGGTAATAGTAGTTTCCTTTATCGCCCTACCACAATCTCCCTGTGAATGAGTCCTGCAACCTACATGGCTAAGCGATTTCACCACCCACCTGCAACATCTTTGTCAAACTTCTTTGTCTTGGTAGCTAGCCAACAATAAGCTTAAAAGTGTTCACTACAATACTATGACCCTCTTCTGAGCGATCTTCAATCCCTTTGCGAGACAATAAGAATTAATTTGGATCGTTACTTCATTCTTACCATTACCCTACAATACTCCTTATTCCATTCCATGTGAACAATGCGGGTTAGCGACTTTACTTCTAGGTTGCAAGATGGCTTCTTCCCCTGTCATGTGAGTAGTGTGGATCAGCGACTTTGTCGCTACCCCGCAATATTGCTCAAGCTTTGAGCATTGACGAGTGTAGTATTACGGTGAGGGTCAAGGAAACTAGTAGCAGGGATCTTGAGGCCAGTGAAAGAATGCTTAGGGGGCCTTCGATCTATGACACTTAAGTAATATGACCGATCGAGAAAGTCAACACAAAATTAGAACTAGGCGAAAATATTTAAGGCAAGAAGTCTTAGGGGTTTATGTTTTAAGGCCTTAGGTTAAATGCATAAGGATTTAAGCCTTTGAGGATATCTCTAATCGATAGTAATTGATGACTTAATGGTGACATCTGATGTCAACAGTTTCTCACCCTCTTTCGAATTTATGTGCCACATTTATAACTCCCTTTTTGTTTTCATGGAAGGAGGTTATGCAACATTTTTTAGCATTTACCAAGTAGGTAAAACCTCCTGCTTTTATGGGGAGTGGGATTTAATGCACCTCTTTGATGTATATGCAATTTTTTTTTATATAATACTAAATATACTCTCACCTTCACTAGTTCAATGATATCTCAGTGAGAGTCTTCTCAAAATTCTCTTTTTTGTCTCTATTTTCTTTCATTTCAAATATATTTTGATCTTTGATCATCTATTGCTTGGAGTTGCATGTGATCTACAATCAACATCAGTTCCTGGCTCGATTCTCACTTCTCATGGAATCTAACAATTAGTGATGAAAAATGTAGATCACAAGACTTTTTAATAAGATGTAGATGACCTCATGCTAAGTGTAAATCCAAATTTGAAAGGCATGAAGTGAAAGATGCAATGAAATGTAGAGAAAGTTGTTGAGACAACTACGAACTAAAATGCAAGAAAAGGAACTGTTTTTGGTCGATGCGGGATTTATTTATAACTAGGGATGCTCCTGCATCAATATCAAAGGTAGTGAGTCTCATTTCATCATTGAATTATGAATTGTGTTCTCGTTAGAAATATTTGGAGGTTTTATCACTTGAAGTGGCTTGTTATTTTCACCTATTATCAAGTATTAAGTAGACTATTTCATATCATATTCCTCTTTTGTGCAAGTTACTTCATTATAGAAAGGGTCAAGGATAAGGATCAAATTATCCCTAAAACATGCTAGGGGTATGGACACCACAACAAGCCCCAAATATAACTTAGAATTGCAAGTCCATGGAATTATAACATTACATATAAGTCAAAAAAAGAAAATAAGTACCTATATTTCAAACACTTGGAAGAAAGAAAATTAGGTCAAAAACATTAAAAAAAAACTATTGCACTCTACATTGATATCATTGTTTTAATAAAAAACTAATGTTGATAAATAAGAAAACATAAATGTTAAAATAAAATGTATGGCTATATTTTTGTCAATTTCAATTAAAATAATATTAAAATAAATGAAATATTAAATAGTATTATCAAAAAATTTACACACGCAAAATATTAGAGTTAAGGATCTCATTCTAAGAAATCCTATAAAGATTTTATTTGAAGTAAAATTTATATGTTATGTTAAAATATCATTCAGAATAAATAATTATAAATGATAAAAAATATTTAAAATATAACCCAAAATGATAGGAATTTCTTTCAAAATCTAGAAAAATTATTAATTGAATCTACAAGAAAATAACACTAGTTTTCACCATCTTAAAATTATCGATAGTTTGGTATAGTTGACAAAATATTTTGAATGCTAAAAAATGTTGATTTTGGCTTCTCAATAATACTAAAAAGTGGGACTCAATATTGTGCTTTCACCCTATCACGTTTCTCCAACAAGTCAAAAAATTATATTTGAATTTGGATTGCTTGGGAGAATAACTAAATTGTAGGATATTATCACAGAGATTACTCAAATCAAGATGTGCTTGGCATGCATACTAGAATGTCTTAGTGTGGAACATTATTTGGTAGAAGCAACTTAGTCTATACAAATATGAGGGGGTTTTAGTTTGTCTGAAGTGGATGTAGTTTTCATTCCTTTAATGGGTTGTATAATATTTTTATATTTAATACATTATTCTATTTTGAAGTTCTAGTCCTAGGAGCCCCCTACTATCCATTGTTGGAATACAATGAACCCAAGAATACTAAGAGGGGGAGGTGAATCAATGTTCTACCAGTAACACAAGATTTTAACCTTTTATAACATACACATATAAACCGATAAATGAAGAAACATATAACATGAAGTAAATAAACCAGCCACATGAATGAACACCATAACACATAGAATTTATACGTGGAAAACCTCGAAGAGGAAAAACCACAGTCAAATTTGTGACCCACAATATCAATTCACTTGTCATATGAAAGATATTACATAGCATGGGGGCCTCCACATGCAAGAAAGCACACTGCCTAGAGCACACTTCTCAACACAAAAGAGTCTCACTGACTACAAGCTTCTGGTGAAATAAAATAGTACTAGTGAACTCACAAAATGCATCTGCAATGCCAAAAAGAGTTTCAGTTAAAGCTCTGTTCTGTACCGGTTCATAAACTTTGTACCTTCTACCGATATCTCCTCTTCCTCCAAGAACACTTTACAAACTATCTATTGATCATAGCGTGATATTGCATTCACATACAAATAATCTACATACATATCCTTCACATCACACAGTTCAGCTATTATTCACCTATATCACATCCTCAAAAATGACCTAACAGACTGACTTATATACCCTTACAAACAATATGCCTTATGTTAGCTTACAATACAAAAGATATACAATGCCGACCCAATACAATAATTACAAAATCATTTTACAATAAAACCTTTTGGATCCAAACTGATGTTGGCTTCACTGAAATGCTAGATGTCGGTGTCGATGTCGGAGATGACCCTGAATACTCAATGTCGGTATTCACCCGTGTATGCTTCCAAATGCCAGTATATTCCTTCAATAGAATCTTGTTGCCATCAATGACAACATATGATTCCAATGAGTGTCAAATGCCAACAATCTCCCCCTTTGGCATTGATGGCAACACTCATGTGAAAAATGGATTCCCTGTCGGTTCAACTAAAAAGTGAATCGTGCTCCCCCTGAGCTGATTGACCCTGTCAGTAATATACTCTACCTATCCTCCCCTTAGGATTACATACATATTTTTCACATACATATACCCCCCCTTTGGCATCAATGCCAAAGACCTGTGAAAGAATTAAAGAATAATTATAGATTACTTTACTAGAGCTTGACCAATCACAAAATTTCTGGGTAAGCTTTCTCTAGCAACTATACATAGGTATCCTAGCCGGTTTTGAATGTTTCAGATATGGATACAAGTCCACTCGGTAAATGTGCTAGTGTTTCTTTCTCAGTGACTTTTGTTGGTGTGGGCTTTGCAAGCATATCCATACATTCCCTCTTATGTACACCAAGTGAATCCAATCTTGGACTCACCAATCCTCTAAGACTCCTTGCTCTCTAAATGATCTTGTCCCTTTCCTTTTAAAAGCAAAAACTTGGTTCTCCAAAGTCAAAATTTGTCCATCAATGGAAGTTGTAAGTGACGTTAGTCCATCAAAAGAATTAACAATATTAGCTATCTTTTCATGTAATTCCTTTAACCTCTGATCTACATTAGCTATAAGAACTTGTATATTACAACAAACCCTATAGATGTTAGTACATTGTTTCAAAGAATTTTCAATAAGTACAAGTTTCTCTTCAACCTTCCTCTTCTCTGTCTCAATAATTTGGTCAAAAGATACTTTCTTGGCCAGAGTAAATCTTTTGACTGCTTTCTTGTCTGAAAACTACCGCAATGACTGCAAGTTTTTATATATATGCTCTGTTACTACCTTAAACTTTCCGGAAAGGCTTGCTTCATTTTCAATCATACAACTAGGAATCAATCTATGCAAAAATATTATTGATTGATCTATTATTCCTTTGTCTGCAGATTCTTCCTTCATTAGCTTTTGAGTAGCCATCACCATTAGCTCTATGGGACTCATCTTTGTAATTAATTTCTTCTCAACTTGAGAAGTGTCTATTGCCAAAGATTTTGCTCGGGAAACTATTGCCAATTCAGTCTCCTTATCCTATGTCAGTGAATCTCTTTTCGCCTCCTCTAATACACTAGTGGCTTAGCCACTTGGTGCAGTATCAGTTACTGTCAGTGGAGTGTTATCCACAATATTATCTGTAACCTGTACATTATCTATATTATCTTTCCCAGATTGTACAAATGTAGTCTCTGTCTGTTCTCATCAGTTTTGGGTTTAACTGTCAGTTCACTTAAAATTTGAACTGAACTTTCCAAAATTCCTTTCCCTTTAGATTTGTCCGGAATGGTGGGAGCAGTTACCTTAGAAAATTCTTCTTGAGAGGCGAGAAAATCGAGATTCTTTTGGAAGAATTTGGTCCAACCATCTCTAGTGTCATTTACTATCTCATTGACTCTACCCATCATTAGGCCTATTTGCTAGGTTTTGCTGCTAAAGACTATTCTACTAGCAACATGTATACATCTTTTCATTTCCTCATTATTTATAAAGCCACACATATTCAAAAGTTCTACTTATTTGATTTCTCTATCCCTCCTAATTGCATCTAATCTCCTTGCATCTAACTTATTGTACAATGATAAAGGAATTTCCTTCAAAATCTCTACCAAAGCCTTCTTATATATGTCTAGATATAACAAAATTGCTTCTTCTATTTCATCTTGCTCATTATCTTCTAAATCTTCATAGAAATTTGACACATTCTTCAACATTCCATCTTTAGTTATCTCATCAATTAATTTTGCATGTCATTTTACCAGACTCAGTCACTTCATCACTCTTTTTCTTCTTGCTAGGAGTTGCAGGCTGCCTCTCATGAGTAGGTTTCCTTGTCGAAGCTGTGGGTGCAGTTGTTACCTTTCTAACTAACTTCCTCCTTGGTTCCACCTTCTTCTCCTCTACCGAAGGCTTGTCAACTTTCTTCCTCTGTACCCTTCTGATTGCAAGAGGTTGATTATCCTCTAGATCAAAATCAGAAGTGATAGAAGAAATGAAAGTCTCGGGCTTCTTCACCTCAGGAGCACTAGTTGTTGTCGATTGATCTACCGGTTTAGATCCAGAGCATAGTTTTGTATCTATCCTGTGCATTACATCGTGAACAAATGCAGACATTTTGTCTATCTTCTTTTCTCTTCTTTTTGGGTTAAAACTAGTTTTAACCTCAAGAACCTTCTCTTGTGCAGTGGCAAAGTGTTCAACCTTATTATCCAAAGGAGCATCAATCAACATTTTAGCATATAACTCAAAAATATTGTAATCTACCTCATAATTTAATTCAGTAACCCATATAGTTCTAGGTTCCACTGCTTCCATTAGTGTCTCATCTCTTTTGACCATATAGCAGATATCAGTGGAGTATTTCTCCACAATGTGCTTGGAAATTCTCTCCCTCGGTCTCATATTCTCCTCAAAAGTTTTGAAATAACCCAATAGATTCTCATCCCTAATACTATCAAGACCAGTGATTGCTTCTTTTATTTGCATACCTACCAGTATGTCATGAGCCCAACGCTTCTTTCCCAAACTTGGTACCTCATTCATGAAGTATAACATCAAGAAGACAATAAGATTGCCAAAACTGAATGTTTGTTTCTTAACCCCTTTGATCTTGCCAAGATTAATCATTAACTCACTTCTCAGCCATTCACACAGATTATACTTCTCATTATTCTTTAACATCTGATAAGAAGGATGGATGCAGGAACTAGCAACAGAGTTCAATCGACTTGATTGAGTTACCTTGTAGATGATTATCATGCTGTTAAATTTCACATCAGTGTCTTTGATAGTGCTGACCATCATAGATCTTCCATCATGGGTTGCGATGGCGAGCTTCTCAATCGCAGTGGTGGAAATCTTCTTTCCTGCTTCCTATCCAACTTTAGGTAAGCTGGTGACTACTTGGATAGCTTCTTTGGTAATTATGTGGAGCCGGTCCAGCTAGATGAACTCATTATGGACCCTGCTCAGAACATATCTGATCACTTCATCCTTGAATTCTAGAATGTACAAGATTCTGGTTAACCCTAGATCCTCAATGATTCGATATTCTAGTTTGATAGTACTACAATTGCCTAGTATCACATATTGATACATACCCTTGATTTCCTCAGTGCCTAAGTCCTCCAATATGTAGGGAATATAGGATTGACATCTTCTACATAAACCACGCCATCTGGAACCCTCGAAAATGCGCCAGTAGAATCTTCTTTCATAGCAATTTAGGGAACTTCTTTGAAAACAAGCCTAAGCCTATCCTTGACCTCAACAACAGTGGGATTTGCAATAAAAGTAGGAGCAGATGATGATCTAGATGCCATTTCAAATAAATACCTAGATAATAGTCGTTGGTTGAAGGGTTTTGATTACTTCTTAGATGACTGCTGGAAATTATTTGGAATGCCTTTACTTGCTCTTGATCACCTATGATTCGTCCTTTCTTTGCTCTGGTTTGCTCATGTGTTGGGTGATTGAAAATGAGTCCATTTTCCCTTTTTATCAATGAGTGAACCCTAATTCATCACTATCATAAAAGCTTAGTGATGTGCCCTATCGGATACCGGTTTCACAATTTTATGTTGAGTGAACCTCCATCAATGATTAATACCACTCTCCAGATCTCTTCTAGGGAATATGCAAGATTTGCAATGAATTTGCCAACCCCTAAGGCATATGCCTTAGTTACCAATTGAATTTCCTATCGGTGCAGGAGTGTTCTGGTCTACCGATGGAGTTACAAGTGCAGTTACTGGTATAGTTGCATCTTTACTTGGTTCTTAGAATTTTCTAACCCATCTCTTGGTGTGATCTTGTTGTATTTCATCTACCTTTTGCTTTCCTTTCTCATTTACTTTATCATTTCTAACCGGTGTAGACTTGCATATGCAGTACTTAGCAATATGACCTATTTTGTTGCATGCACAACATGTAAAATTGTTCTTTTGAATCACTTTGACATATCCGATGTCATTCCTTGACCTACATTGATTAGCAAAATAACCAAACTTTCCACATGCATGACATTTGACATTCATTCTACAATCTTTTGAATGATGACCATATTTCTTGCAATTTGTGCATTGACCAGGAAATAAATTGTAGTTTTGATTTTCTCTATTTATACATTGTCTAGCCATATGCCCAAATTTATTACAAACAAAACATTTACCATTGAATTTGTAACCATTAGATTGCCTTACTGATTTTCTCTGGTCTGATGAGTTCTACATATCGGTTTTCTGATCTTCATTTGCAGTACCGGATCTTTCGCCTTGTACAAATCCAAGTCCTCTAGATTCTTCACTCTGCCTTTGTCTTTTCAATAAATCATCCAACTGTGGAGCACTAATCCTAATTTTTTTATCTATACTCACTTCCAGTAGTCAGATCATCTCTCAAAGTTGTTATTTGTCTTTCAAACTTTTGTTCATTATTCTGAGAGTGTACCAAATCAATTCTCAACATATTATTATCATGAGTCAATCTACCACATTCATCAAATTTGTTCTTCAGAGATATAACAAGATTTTCTTCCTTCTTCTTTATGTTCTCAATATCTTTTGATAACCTCATAGTCAGGTCTTGCATTTCATTCTTCATGAGCATGTTTTCTTGACTCAGCTTTTGACATTGTTTCTTAAGTCCATTTTTCTCTTCAGCATCTTGGTTTTGCAAAAGTTCCTTTCTCTTAGCTTGAGTTGATGATAACCTATCTTGTAGAATAAGAATGAATTCATTAGCATAATTCAATTCATCTTGCAGTTTTAGGTTCTTCATTCTTTCAACACCATAGTCTTCAAGTTCCATCTCAAGTTGCTTCTCCATAGCCATGTTCAATAATTCCGGTTTCAGGATCTTCCTCAAGCTGTTAAACTTCCTATGAGGTACCAAGCTCTGATACCAATCGTTGGAATACAATAAGCCCAAGAACACTGAGAGGGGGGGTAAATCAGTGTTCTACTGGTAACACAAGATTTTAACCTTTTATAACATATACATATAAACCGGTAAATGAAGAAACATATATCATGAAGTAAATAAACCATCCACATGAATTAACACCATAACACACATAATTTATATGTGGAAAACCTCAAAGAGGAAAAATCACAGTGGGATTTGTGACCCACAATATCAATTCACTGGCCATATGAAAGATATTACATAGCATGGGTGCCTGCACATGCAGGAAGGCACATTTCTCAACACAAAAGAGTCAATGACTACAAGCTTCTACTGAAATAAAACAGTACTGGTGAAATCACAAAATGCATCTGCAATGCCAAAAAGAGTTCTAGTTAAAGCTCTATTTTGTACTGGTTCATAAACCCTGAACCTTCTACCGGTATCTCCTCTTCCTCCAAGAATGCTTTACAAACTATCTATTGATCATAGAATGATATTACATCGCATACAAATGATCTACATACATATCATTCGCATCACATAGTTATGTTATTATTCACCTATATCACATCCTCAAAAATGACCTAACGGACTGACTTATATACCCTTACAAACAATATGCCTTATGTCAGCTTACAATACAAAAGATATACAATGTCAGCCCAATACAATAATTATAAAATTATTTTACAATAAAACCTTTCAGATCCAAACTGATGTCAGTTTCATTGAAATGTTGGATGTCGGTGTCGATGTCGATGATGACCCTGAATACTCAATGTCGGTATCCACCGATGTATTCTTTCAAATGTCGGTACATAAAGATATATGCTTTCAATAGAAACTTTTTGCCATCAATGACAACATATGATTCCAATGAGTGTCAATTGCCAACAATCTCCCCCTTTGGCATTGATGGAAACACTCTCGTGAAAAGTGGATTCCCTATCAGTTCAACTGAAAAATGAATCATCCTCCACCTAAGCTGATTGACCCTATCAATAATATACTCTGCCTATCCTCCCCTTAGGATTACTTACATATTTTTCACATACATATACTCCCCCTTTGGCATCAATGCCAAAGACTGGTGAAATAATTAAAGAATAATTACATATTACTTTACTGAAGCTTGACCAATCTCAAAATTTTCGGGTAAGCTTTCTCTAGCAATTGTACATAGGTATCCCAGCCAGTTTTGAATGTTTCAGATATGGATACAAGTCCACTCAGTAAATATGCTAGTGTTTCTTTCACAGTGACTTCTGTCGGTGTGGGCTTTGTAAGAATATCCATACATTCCCTCTTATGTACACCAAGTGAATCCAATCTTGAACTCACCAATCCTCTAAGACTCCTTGCTCTCTGAATGATATTGTCCCTTTCCTTTTCAAAAGCAAAAACTTGGTTCTCCAAAGTCAAAATTTGTCCATTAATGGAAGTTGTAAGTGACGTTAGTCCATCAAAAGAATTAACAATATTAGTTATCTTTTCATGTAATTCTTTTAACCTCTTATCTACATTAGCTGTAAGAATTTGTATATTACAACAGACCCTATAGATGTTTGTACTTTGTTTCAAAGAATTTTCAATAAGTACAAGTTTCTTTTCAACCTTACTCTTCTCTGTCTCAATAATTTGGTCAAAAGTTGCTTTCTTGGCCAGAGTAAATGTTTCGATTGCTTTTTTGTCTGAAATCTGCTGCAATGATTGAAAGTTTTTAGATATATGCTCTGTTAGTGCCTTAAGCTTTCTAGAAGGGCTTGCTTCATTTTCAATCATACAATCAGGAATCAATCTTTGCAAAACTATTATTGATTGATCTATTATTCCTTTGTCTACAAATCCTTCTTTCACTAGCTTTTGAGTAGCCATCATCATTAGCTCTATGGGACTCATCTTTGTAATTGATTTCTTCTCAACTTGAGAAATGTCAATTGCCAAAGATTTTGTTGGCGAAACTACTACCAGTTCTATCTCCTTATCCTCTGCCGGTGAATCTCCTTTATCCTCCTATAATGCACCGGTGGCTTCGCCACTTGGTGCAATATCAGTTACTGCCGGTGGAGTATTATCCACAATATTATCTATAACCTATACATTATCTATATTACTTGCCCAGACTATACAAATGTAGTCTTTGTCAATTCTCATCAGTTTCGGGTTTAACTGTCAATTCACTCAAAATTTGAACTGAACTTTCCAAAATTACTTTCCCTTTAGATTTGTCTGGAATAGTGGGAGCAATTACCTTAGCAAATTCTTCTTGAGAGGTGAGAAAATAAAGATTCTTTTGGAAGAATTTGGTCCAACCATCTCTGGTCTCATTTACTATCTCATTGACTCTACCCATCATTAGGCCTATTTGTCGAGTTTTACTGCTAAAGACTATTCTATTAGCAACATCTATACATATTTTCATTTCCTCATTATTTATAGAGCCACACATATTCAAAATTTCATCTTCTTTCATTTCTCTGTCCCTCCTAATTACATCTAATCTATTTGCATCTACCTTCTTGTACAATGATAAAGGAATTTCCTTCAAAATCTCTACCAAAGCCTTCTTATATATGTCTAGATATAACAAAATTGCTTCTTTTATTTCATCTTGCTCATTATCTTCTAAATCTTCATAGAAATTTGACACATTCTTCAACATTCCATCTTTAGTTATCTCATCAATCAATTTTGCACAAGTCATTTTACCAAATTCAGTCACTTCAGCACTCTTTTTCTTCTTGCTAGGAGTTGCAGGAGTAGATGGAGCAAGCTGCCTCTTCTGAGTAGGTTTCCTTGCCGGAGGTGTGGGTGCAGTTGTTACCTTTCTAACTATCTTCCTCCTTGCTTCCACCTTCTTCTCCTCTACCGGTGGCTTATCAACTTTCTTCCTCTGTACCCTTCTGAATGCAAGAGGTTGATTATCCTCTAGATCAGAATCATAAGTCATAGAAGAAAGGAAAGTCTCAGGCTTCCTCACCTCAAGAGTACTAGTAGCTACCGGTTGATCTACTGGTTTAGATCCAGAACCTAGTTTTGTATCTATCATGTGCATTACATCCTGAAAAAATGCAGACATTTTGTCTATCTTCTTTTCTCTTCTTTTTTCTTCTTTTCCGGTTGAAACTATTCTTTACCTCAAGAACCTTCTCCTGTGCAGTGCCAAAGTGTCCAACCTTATCATCCAAAGGAGCATCAATCAACATTTTAGCATATAACTCCAAAGTATTGTCATCTACCTGATAACCTAATTTAGTAACCCATATAGTTCTAGGTTCCACTAATTCCATTAGTGTCTCATCTCTTTTGACCATAAAGCAGATATCAGTGGAGTATTTCTCCACAATGTGCTTGGAAATTCTCTCAATATCATATTCTCCTAAAAAAATTGAAATATCCCCATAGCTTCTCAACCTTGTTACTATCAAGACTGGTGATTGCTTCTTTGATTTTCATACGTACCTGTATGTCATGAGCCCAATGCTTCTTTCCCAAACCCGGTAGCTCATTCATGAGGTATAACATCAAGCAAACAATAAGATTGCCAAACCTTAGTGTTACTTTGTTAACCCCTTTGATCTTGCCAAGATTAATCATTAACTCAATTGTCAGCCATTCACACAAATCATACTTCTCATTATTCTTTAACATCTGATAAGCAACATGGATGCAGGAACTAGCAACAGATTTCAATCGACTTGATTGAGTTACCTTGTAGCTGATTATCATGCTCAAAAATTTCACATCAGTTTCTTTGATATTGCTGACCCTTAGAGATCTTCCATCATGGGTTGTGGGGGTGAGCTTCTCAAACGCAGTGGTGGAAATCTTCTTTCCTAGTTCCTGTCCAACTTTAGTTAAGCCTATGACCGCTTGGATAGCTTCTTTGGTAATCATGTGGGGCTTGTCCAGCCAGATGAACTCATTATGGACCCTACTCAGAACATATCTGATCACTTCATCCTTGAATTTCAAAATTTATAGGATTTCGGTTAACCCTCGATCCTCAATGATTTGAGATTCCGGTTTGATAGTACCAAAGCTCCCTAGTATCACAAATTGATACATACCCTTGAATTCCTCAGTGCCTAAGTCCTCCAAATGTGCAGAGAATATAGGCTCTGACATCTTCTATATAAACCACGCCATCGAGAAACCTCAAAAATGCGCTAGTAGAATCTTTCTTCATAGCAATTTGGGGAACTTCCTTGAAAACAGGCCTAAGCCTATCCTTGACCCCAACAATAGTCAAATTTGCAATAAAAGAAGGAGGAGATGATGATCTGAATGCCATTTCAAAGAAATACCTGGCTAATAATCGTCGATTGAAGGGTTTTAATTATTTCTCAGATGACTGCTAGAAATTCTTTGGAATGCCTTTACTTGCTCTTGATCGCCTATAATTCGCCTTTTCTTTGCTCTGGTTTTCTTGAGTATTGGGTGAGTGAAAATGAGCCCATTTTCCCTTTTTATCAGCGAGTGAACCCTAATTCATCACTGTCATAAATACTTAGCAATGTGTCCTACCAGATGTCGATTTTATAATTTTATGCTAGGTGAACTTCCATCAACGATTAATACCACTCTCCAGATCTCTTCTAGATCTCTTCTGGGGAATATGGAATATTTGCAATGAATTTGCAAATCCCTAAGGCATATGCCTTAGTTACCAATTGAATTTCCTTCCGGTGCAGCAATGTTCTGGTCTATCGGTGGAGTTACAGGTGCAGTTACCGATGTAGTTGCATCTCCACTTGGTTCTTCAGATTTTCTAACCCATCTCTTGGTGTGATCTTGTTGTATTTCATCTACCTTCTGCATTCTTTTCTCATTTTTTTTATCATTGCTCATTGGTGTAGACTTGCTTCTGCAGTACTTAGCAATATGACCTATTTTGTTGCATTCACAACATGTAATATTGTTCTTTTGAATTGCTTTGGCATATCTAGTGTCATTCCTTGACCTATATTGATTAGCCAAATGACCAAAATTTCCACTTGCATGATATTTGACATTCATTTTGCAATCTTTTGACTAATGACCATATTTCTTGCAACTTGTGCATTGCCCAGGAACTGAATTGTAGTTTTGATTTGCTCTATTTCTACATTGTCTAGCCATATGCCCAAATTTATTACAAACAAAACATCTACCATTGAATTTGTAAGCATTATATTGTCTTATTGATTTCCTCTGGTCTGATGAGTTCTGGATACCGGTTGTCTGATCTTCATTTGCAGTACCAAAGCTTTCACCTTGTACAAATCCAAGTCCTCTAGAGTCTTCACTCTGCCTTAGTCTTTTAAATAAATCATCCAACTCTACAACACTAATCCTGATTTTTTCTTTATACTCACTTGTAGTAGTCATATCATCTCTCAGAGTTGTTATTTGTCTTTCAAGCTCTTGTTCATTATTTCAGGAGTATACCAAATCAGTTCTCAACAGATTATTCTCATGAGTCAATCTACCACATTCATCAAATTTGTTCTTCAGAGATATAACAAGATTTTCCTCCTGCTTCTTTCTGTTCTCAATATAGTTTGATAACCTCATAGTCAGGTCTTGCATTTCATTCTTCATGAGCAGGTTTGCTTGACTCAACTTCTGACATTGTTCCTTAAGTGCATTTTTCTCTTCATCATCCTAGTTTTGAAAAAGTTTCTTTCTCTTAGCTTGAGCTAATGATAACCTATCTTGCAGAATAAGAATGAATTCATTAGCAGAATTCAATTCACCTTGCAGTTTTAGGTTCTTCATCCTTTCAGCATCATAGTCTTCAAGTGCCATCTCAAATTGCTTCTCCATAGCCATGTTCAATGATTCTAGTTTAAGGATCTTCCCCAAGTTGTTAAACTTCCTCTAAGGTACCAAGCTCTGATACCAATTGTTGGAATACAATGAACCCAAGAACATTGAGAGGGGGCGGTGAATCAGTGTTCTTCTGGTAACACAATATTTAAACCTTTTATAACATAAACATATAAACCAGTAAATGAAGAAACATATAACATGAAGTAAATAAACCAGCTACATGAATGAACACCATAACACACAGAATTTATACATGAAAAACCTCAAAGAGGAAAAACCATGGTGGCATTCGTGACCCACAATATCAATTCACTAGCCATATGAAAGATATTACATAGCATGGGGGCCTGCACATATAGGAAGGCACACTGCCTAGAGCACAGTGCTCAACACAAAAGAGTCTCACTAACTACAAGCTTCTTCTGAAATTAAACAGTACTGGTGAACTCACAAAATGCATCTGCAATGCCAAAAAGAGTTTCAGTTAAAGCTTTGTTCAGTACTGGTTCATAAATCCTGAACCTTCTATCGGTATGTCCTCTTCCTCCAAGAACCCTTTACAAACTATCTACTGATCATAGTGTACGTTAGGAAATAGGAGATCATCACAAACAAAGATAAGCATTAATCAATTAGCTCAATCACAAAAACTCATTGCAATGATCTATCCTAAACAACACTCAATAGAGACATGAAATAAAAACATTCAAAATTAAAGACATATGCAAACCAATAGAAGATTTGAATGCTCCTTCATGCGGCTCCATTGTTCTTCTTTCTTCTCCAAATAGTTTTGTTGTAGATCTCACCTTCAAGTGCATAAACCTAATTGAGAAAGCAAGATTGACATTGACACAAGAATACTAGAAGTGTGATTTGACAAAGTGATTAGAAATTCAATAGTCTGATTACCAATTAAGAATTAAGGGATTTGATTGAAGAAATTCATCCAATTTATAGACAAATTGGAGAGATGAACAAATTAGCATGATAGTGATTCGAATGGAAATTCAAATCAAGAATAGCAAAATTATGACATGTCTATGACAAATTGCTATGCAAGGATTTATGACAATTTATGACAAATTGCTATGCAAAGATTTATGACAATTTATGACAAATTTCTATGCAGGGATTGATTGATTGTCAATTATGACAAATTTCTATGTCATTTCCATAAATTTAGGAGAGAGGAGGAATTAGAAATTGAATTTAAGAATTAAGAAATTAAAAAATTTAGAAAAAGAGGAATTAGGAAATTAGAAATTAGTGAATTAATCAATAATTTTTCATTTATTAATTAATTCACTCACAAAGAGGAATAATTAGCCAATTAAATGAATATTTAATTGTAATGAGAAAACTTAGGATAAATAAGTAATTTATTAATCCTAAAGGAAGAAATGACGCACAAGGTTAAATGATTAAATCATGAAACCCTAGAAGGTGAATTAGCAATGCGAGGATGACAATTAGGTCCTGATTGAAGATAATTAATGTCGATCATGATTTTGAATTGATGAATGACCAATGCGATAAACAATTTGATTGAGAAATGCGCCAATTGACGAGGAACAATGACAAATTGATCCAAATTGACACAATTGAGGCAGATAACGATCGATGACAAATCGATCGCAAAATGACAAGATTGACAAAAAAGACAAGGATTGATGACAAAATAGACTGTAAAATGACAGGATTAAAAATGACCACGATTGATGATAAATTGATCGCTAATGACAAGATCGAACATGACAACGATCGATGACAAATCGATCGTAAAACGACAAGATTGATAAACCGATCGCCAGATGATAAGATTGAAAAGAGGACAAAACCCTAATTAGGATTGACGATGTCCAAAATGATAAGATTGAAAAGAGAGAAACGATTGATGACAAATCGATCGCAAGATTGACAGGAGGACAAAACCCTAATTAGGATTAACGATGTCCAAAATGATAACAAATTAGCACGCATATTGACACAATAGGATAAGATCGATCCAAATCATGACTGGATAGTGTTGTCGACAAGACCAAATTTGAGGATGAGATGATTGAAGAATGCAGAAGAATGACTCGATGCTCGCAAATGATAAAGATCAAGTGCAAATCATAGGAGAAATGTTAATGCGATGCAAAAACCTAAAATGAGGCAATGCGCAAATGTTAAAGTATGACCTCGAAAGCGTTTGACCATTTTTAGGTGTCTACATTTTGTCCCTCTTTGAGACAATGCGATTTTAAGCGTTGTTTCAAAGAACAATAATGAAAATGCCCCGGACAATAATAATGACATATGCATGCCCCCTCGAGGAATTGGCTGGAAACATGCAGGAAAGAGGCCAATTAATCGATAAAAATGATAGGATCGAACGGACTGACAATCGGAGATCGGATGCATGAAGGACAAGCAATTTAAGGTGCACAAGACCGTGACCAACATAAGATGGAGAGGACGCACGTCCATCTATGCAATGACAAAGAGCTATAAATGAGACCAAGAGGGTGAAAATTGCTCATTTGCACTAGCCAAAGAGGAGGATTTATTGCTCTGGACAAGGACACGTGCAGAGAGATGGCGGATCACCTTGGGGAACATGTACGCACATTCAAATGACCGGAGGATGCAGGAGTAGCAGTATGTATCTCGAAAACCCATGTTTTCAATTTGATGAATTTGATGCGTTTGCGGGACATTGCGGGGCCCACAGGGGATGCAGAAACTGACTTCTGCGCTTGTGTAGTCTAATTCTGCGCTTGTGTCAAGTGTTCTGCGCTTGTGCAGGAAGACACAAGCGCAATTTACCTGACACAGGCGCAGGTTCTCTGACACAGGCGCAAGAGTGCATGAAAACCCTAGTTTTTCTCAAAATGACATGCAAATGATCGGAAAAGGGGGGATAAGGGTAGGATAGGTCAATGTAGATGAAAAACACCCTGATTGGACATGAAAATGAGGAAATGCAACCCATAGGAGCAAACCCTAAAACTGACAAAATGATGCCCCAATTGTGATGCAGAGTCGATAGTATCCGTTGATCACGCGGGAGAATCGACCTAACTGCTTCATGCTACGTCATAGAGTCAGGAGCACAGAGAGAGACACATCAGCAGGACTGGGGATATATTACATCACATACATGCCCGAGATTAGGGCAAACATAGGATTGCTTACCGCATTGGTAGAGCGATGGCATTCGGAGACCTCCTCTTTCCATTTGGCGACTCGAGAGGCGACAGTGACTCTAGAGGATGTATGGCGCATCCTCCGCATTTCGATACATGGGGAGATGATAGAGTATGACCCAGTGATAGGGAGAGATGCATTGTGTAGACTATTTGAGTGTGACACAGATGATCTGGACATTGTCGAGAAGGAGATCGGCTAGGAGAGCATGGCTTCCGAGTATGACCGACGATATGTGGTGATAGCAGTTGTGATAGCACGTCTTCTAGCAGGTGATAGATGAGGACATGGATTCCCTATTGGCTGGGGAAGGGTGCTAGAGGGGATGGCGACAGAGGGCATGGTGTATGCATGGGGACCATGTGTAATGGCTATGCTCTATTTTCAGCTGCATCAGATAGCTTATCAGGGAGTGCAGACTCTGAGCTGTGGAGTCACATTGCTTCAAGTATGGGCATTTGAGCACATAGCTATATGTCGACCGATTACAGAGAGACAGGTTGTACCACACCGACCATATGTATATAGCTATGGGGGAGCACTGAGACAGGGTCCTTTTGGATATATATTGTATTGGCGACATGAGCTGGACAGACTGAGAGAGTTCATATGGAGGCCATATCGAGATTGCCCCGGATGGTCAGATGACAGTGATGAGCTACCGTATTGTAGATAGGAGAGGTACTTGATTGGGCGACCAGTAAATCGCCAGAGAGGGTTAGATGACAGTTTGGAGAGACGCAGGATGTACCTAGGAGGATGGCATGCTTTGCCCGATCTCATAGAGAGACGAGTCAGTGGGGGAGTATGATTCAGCCACATATAGCATATGCCGACTTTGCATAGCTACAGCAGAGACAGTGGGATTGGTGGTCAGATGTGGTAGATGCTGGGACAACAGAGGAGTATGAGATATGGTTTGCACCATGACGGCCAGTGCCTTTGACTGATATTGACATTCCAGTACTGAGGAGACAGGAGGACTTCCCACTCACAGGAGAGGAGGGAGATGATGAGGATGAGGAGGATGACAAGGGTGATGATGATGACGGAGACGAGGAGGAGGGAGATGGGGATGATGGTGGGGAGGACGATGATGAGCCAGACTCAGTTGATTAGGAGACATTGCAGGAT
This sequence comes from Cryptomeria japonica, assembly GCF_030272615.1. NCBI lineage: Eukaryota > Viridiplantae > Streptophyta > Pinopsida > Cupressales > Cupressaceae > Cryptomeria > Cryptomeria japonica. The sequence continues at coordinate 991,871,262 of NC_081407.1, read as the reverse complement.
ATTCCTATAGAGCCGGAGACAGCTAGGACAGAAGAGATGGATATGTGCAGGGCTACCATAGCGAGTCAGCAGGACTATATTGCGACATTGGAGAGAGAGCATGAGCAGTTCAGAGCGGAGATAGCCAGACTCACAGAGGCTTGAGATACAGACATAGCTCAGACATAGCGAGAGGGACAGAGAGTCACTGAGTTCATTGGGTCGATTAGGGATGCCAGTGCACGGGAGATGGCACAGATGCTGGTAGAGACCGGCGAGGAGAGACTGTATTGGAGGACACTATATGAGAGTGCAGTTCCACCGGAGTGGAGAGCACCTTCATATCGGGCACGATCAAGGACAAAGAGCAGGTCACGCTCTCAGAGGTCATTGAGCAGCATAGGAGTGAGTGGACCTATGAGACCACCACAGCCAAGACCAGGAGGGACATCATCTGCGAGACATGGCAGGGATGAGGAGGACAGAGGGAGCACCCAGTGACAGAGGCACATGCTCCTTATGACAGACAGTGGACATTATGTAGTTTGACATGTTGTAGTCAGCCTGCGGGCCATACTTAGGACAGACAGTCCGATTTTGTACTCCGATATTATTATGATATGTGATATTATATGCATCGATATGATGGAATGCAATATGTTATGATTTATGTTATTTTCCATGTATGGATGACTTATGCATTTTTGATGAACATGTATGGATGTATTTTTATGTATTTTTGATGTATTTATGAAATGAAATGGATAAAATGCTTGATGTAATATGTGATGGAATGCAAATGTACTAACCGATGAATGCAGGATGCAGCATATGTGTTTGGATATAGGAGCACTAGACCGAACTGACTATCCGGACTGACGGAAGAAATGTTAGTAAGAAATGAGATAGAGGATAGTTAGAGATGATGAAAAACTTGCTTTCAGTAATGCACTTTGTAGGTGAGAAGCTTTATTTTTTATGTAGCAAAATGGATGCGTAGCATCATGGCATTGAAGGCCAGAGCTGAAATGCAACCCTTTTTGCAAAAGACAGACACATCGCAGACAAACAACAATCACAATCAAAAAAAGAAAAGGACCATGAGCCATCCCGGTCACTCTAAATCACTCAGTGACATCATCGAGCAACATAGGAACATGATCGAAGATAAATCAATAAATGATAAGACGCACAAATTCAAGCAAATCAAACAAACATCTTGATCTTCATTGTCAAAAGTTGAAAGTGCTGATAGGACGATCATGCTGTCTGGTTTCAGGAAATGCGGTACCCCGTCTAAGACAGGACACGGTCTGGTTTCGAGTATACCACACCCTGTATAAGACCCATGATAATAGGAACAAGGACAAATGATATCGATGCTGATGTTCGATTGAGATGACAATTGTGATCAGTTTGAATGTTTGGTTTTGATTGAAAAAGTTCATCTGATTAAAGCATGAGTTCATTAAAGCACAGTGTTTGATTGCGAGTCGTTGGAGGAATGCTCAGTGACTTGTCTTATGCACAAAAGGAATAATTTATTGCAAAATGTTTGTTTTTGTTTTTGAAGTTTTACAATTATTTTTTTTTCATTTTTTCAGGACTTTATTTGACTTTTTAGGGGGTTTTTTTTCAGGACATTTTTCAATTTTTATGACTTTTTTCAGGACATTTTTCAATTTTTATGATATTTTTCAGGACATTTTTCAATTTTTATGATTTGAATTATTCCAGGACGTTTTTCAATTTTTATGACTTTTTTCAGGACATTATTTGATTTTTATGACTTTTTTCAGGACATTATTTGATTTTTATGACTTTTTTCAGGACATTATGTGATTTTTATGACTTTTTTCAGGACATTATGTGATTTTTAAACGCTCCAGTGATTGATCATGACGAGGGGAAGGCACCCAATGCGCACTTGAAAGACACATAGACTGGGACCAAAACTAATGTGCAAGAAACTGGAGTAGGCAAGACAGTGATGTTGACCAATAACAGGCCTGGAATAGAACATTGGGTCGAGACCAAGATAGGCATGATAAACCGGCCGAGAGAAAGCATATCTAGAAGTCATGATAGATTATGGAGCAATAATCTCATTACTCATGGCGCCTGATTGCCAGGTTTTCACCCTGGTACTTGCCCAAAGCGCCTGTTTGCCAGGTTTTCACTAGAGGGCGAATCATTTTTTGCTTTTTTACTTTTCTTGCTTTTTGCCTTTTTTCTCTTTTTTTTCTCTTTTCATTTTTTTGTATTTTTTTGTATTTTTTTGCTTTTTGATTTTTTTTGTATTTTTTTAAGGATCATATTTGAAGAAATATCTGACAGAAAACTATGCCCAGTATTTGCGAAGATGCATGCTATTGATAGGATTAGACAGAGGTTCACCTTCTGGAGTCGCAAGCTGATATGCCCCCGAGCCATAGGTTGCAGTTACTATGAAAGGCCCAACCCAATTAGGTTCAAACTTGCCCTTGATGATGTCAGTAGACTGTGCATTCTTGGGATTTGCCTTTAAAACTAGGTCTCCCACTTCGAAGTGTCGCCCTTTGACCTTCTTATTATAAGAGCGACGGAGACGGTTTTGATATGCTTGCAAATGTGTCAGAGCTGTCTGACGTTTCTCATCTAACATCTCAAGCTGATGCAGCCGAGAGACTCTGTGTGTCTCATCATCAATCAGGTGTTGCAAAGAAACTCGCAGGGAAGGAATCTCCACTTCCAAGGGTAAAATGGCTTCCGCACCATACACCAAGGAATAAGGTGTTGCGCCAGTAGGGGTGCGGATAGAAGTGCGATAGGCCCATAATGCTGGATTTAACTGTATGTGCCAATCTCGACCAGCGTCATTGACAACTTTCTTCAGGATCTTGATAATGGTTTTATTTGATGCTTCAGCTTGACCATTACCTTGTGGATAATACGGACTGGAAAAACAATGTTGAATATGAAACTTGTCACAAAGTTCTTTAACATCTTTATTCTTAAAAGGTCGACCATTATCTGTGACTATGGCAAGGGGTACCCCATATCTGCATATGATATAGTTCAACAAGAATTTTGAAATTTGGACACCAGTGATATAAGTCATGGGGATAGCCTCGATCCATTTGGTAAAATATTCTGTAGCGGTAATAATGAACTTGTGTCCATTTGCAGATGTTGGGTGAATCTTGCCGATAAGATCCAATCCCCACTGACAAAAGGGCCATGGAGATATAACAGAATGAAGCTCTTGAGCTGGTGCATGAATATAATTTCCATGGATCTGGCACTTGTAGCACTTTTTAATGAAAGCATGCACATCTTTTTCCAGAGTGGGCCAATAATACCCAGCACGAATCAACTTTTTGGCTAAGCTAAGACCATTGAAATGGCCCCCACATATACCATCGTGAACCTCGTGTAAAGCCGTTTGTGCTTCGTTAGAATCCAAACACCTGAGGAGGGTATGGTCAAAGGAACGGTGGTAAAGGGTGTCGGCGATGATGACATATTTGGCTGTCTGTCAGATAAAGGCTCGGCATTGGTTAGCGAAAAGGTTGGGTGGTAAGGTTTGGGATTTCAAATATTGATATACGTCATTGTACCAGGGGGAATTGGGACCAACAAGAATGCACATCACATCAGCTATCGAAATGTCAAAAGAGGGGACCAGCAATTGTTCGACCAAGAATTCACACTTGTCCATATTATGAGGCATATTCAACATGGAAGTGATTGTAGCCATTGCATCTGCCGACTTGTTTTGTATTCTTGGCACTTGACTGAAATGGATAGCTATGAATTTTGTCTTGAAGAAATCTACCATGTGCTTATAGGGAATAAGTTTCTCATCTTTGGTTTCGTAGTCATCATTCACTTGTCGAATGACTAATTGAGAATCTCCATAGACTTGCAAATGCTTGATATTCCAGTGGACTGCGACTCGGAGTCCTGTAACCAATGCTTCATACTCTGCAATGTTATTGGTACAGTGGAAAGTTATTCTGTAGGACTTTGGAATAGCATCACCTTGAGGGGTGACAAACAGGATACCAGCTCCGGACCCGAACTTGGTATGGGATCCATCAAAGTATAACTTCCATTCATTAGATGGTGTGAGAGCAAAGACTGATTCATCTGGAAAATCGGTCAACATGGGATGATCGTCAGAAATAGGAGCATCTGCAAGTTGATCTGCTATGATTTGACCTTTTATCGCCTTTCGCTCCATATACTCAATGTCAAATTCACTGAGAATCATGACCCATTTTGCTAGGCGACCTGTCAAAGCTGCTCGGCTAAGCAAATATTTTAAAGGATCAATTTTTGCAACCAACAATGTTTGGTGGCTTAGCATATGATGTCGGAGCTTTTGTGTTGCAAATACCACTGCTAAGCATGCCCTCTCAATAGTTGAATAATTTAATTCATAACCAACCAGTGTCCAGCTGATATAATGAATAGCTCTTTCTTTGCCATTCTCATCTTGTTGAGCCAAGAGAACTCCTAATGTTGTTTCAGTTGCAGAGATATATAATAAAAAGGGTTTTCCTTCTATAGGAGGCATTAGAATAGGCGGTGACAGCAAATAGTCTTTGAGAGCTTGAAAGGCTGATTGACATTGCTCAGTCCATTTAAAAGCGACACCTTTGTGCAGTAGATGTTGGAATGGATGACATTTGTCGGTCAACTGAGCTATGAAGCGACGAATTAACTGGAGCTTTCCTTGTAGACTTCTTAATTGCCGGAGGTTGGAAGGTGGAGGCATATCCATTATTGCTTTGACCTTGGCGGGGTCGACCTCGATGCCTCGATGAGAAACAATGTATCCGAGCAATTTGCCAGCTGTAACACCAAAGACACACTTTTTTGGATTGAGCCTGAGTTTGTAGGTCTCCATTCTGTCAAAGATTGGGCCCAAGATGGCTAGATGACTATCTCTGGTAACAGATTTGCATAACAAGTCATCAACATAATCCTCCATCAAAGTATGCATGAAATCATGAAAAATTGTCATCATTGCTCTTTGATATGTTGCACCGGCATTTTTGAGACTGAAGGGCATCACATTCCAGCAATAGGTGCCCCAAGCACAGGTGAATGCTGTCTTATGCCGATCTTCAGGTGCAATGCGGATTTGATTGTAGCCAGAGAAACCATCCATTAGTGAAAGCATCTCATATCCTGTCGTCATGTCCACTATGATGTCTATGTTTGGCAATGGAAAATCATCCTTAGGGCATGCTTTATTCAGGTCCCTGAAATTTGTGCAGATTCTGATGCCCCCAGTTACTTTGCTAACTGGTACTAGATTTGAAATCCAGTCGGCATAATCAACAGTTGTAAAATCCCCTAACAGGGTAGCCTTAGCTGGCTTGATTCAAAATCCCTTAAATCAAGTGGTCTTAACCAGCTTGATTCAAATCCCTTAACCAGGTAACTCAAGGCTAATGAGTTCTGAGAAGTTAGACAGCTTAGGAGATCCTTTCAAGTATTGAGTTCTTGAAATCCTCTAACAAGGTGACCCTACCGGGTTTAACCCTTAACCGGTTATCCCTTAACTGGGTGATCCCTAACAAGATCGATTCCTACCAGAACCTATTGTAATTTCCTTAACCAGACAAGGCTCCTAACAGAACGGACTTCTAAAGAGTTCAAAAATCAGCTTGTGGGTATTCATCCCCACCGTGGTTTTTCCCAGTTGGGTTTCCACATGAAAAATATGTCTGTCATGTGAAATGCTTTTGTCTTGTGATGCTTTGTCTGACCTGTTAAGCACATGAAGGTTCTATGTTTTATGCCTATCTATAGAACATATTGAACTCACTATTGTGAAGATCTGGTGGTTAAGTTTACTTGTTTATGCATGAGAATATAATGATACTGTAGTATTGAGCTAAGAGGAAAGCTTATTGAGTGATCGGTTCATGATTGATTGTGCTATACTGGATGTTATCGGTTGCACTTTGTTTTACCGGTATCCCTGTTTGTCAGTCATTTGGAGTATTTGCTATCAAACTAGTTTTGGACTGTATTTGTGTTTGTACTAATTCACGCCCCCCTCTCAGTAACGGTTTGGTACTAGTGGTTCATCATTGAGTTATCAATTGGTATTAGAGCACCTCCAGGTCCTCTATGTTGTAAGCCTAACCACTTGAGGAAAAGATCCTAGTCAAATGATGAAGAGGGAAGGTCCAAAGTTTAACAGGGAAAATTTTGGTATATGGAAAGAGAGGATGAAGATATTCATCAAAAGCATGGGTGTTCAACACTGGAGTTATGTTGAAAGTGTATATGTTGTTCCTACTGGTACTCTCACCGATGACCAAAAGAGAGAGATACAAGAAAATGGGCAAGTCATGGAAGCACTCATCAGTAGTCTATCTGGCATTGAGTTTATTGATGTTCAGGACAAGGCAAATCCCAAAGAGGTATGGGATGCTCTTGAAAATATCTATGGTGGTGATGAGCATGTAAAAGAGGCCAAGGAAGAAAGCCTGAGAGGGAAGTTTGAAGACATGCGGATGGTTGAAGGAGAGACCATTAAGCAGTATGGAATAAGAATCAAAACAGTTGTTGGAGAAATAAAGAGTGCAGGTGGCAAAATAGAAGATTCCACTGTGGTAAGTAAAGTTCTGAGATCCCTATTGCCGGTCTATGCAATAAGGGTTGCTGCTATTCAGGAGCTGATATCAATAGACAAGTCTAAGGTGTCCTTGGACTCCATCATAGCCAAGTTGATAGCCTATGAGCTGAATAGTTTTGATTATAGTGTTCAAAAGACAGAATCAGCTTTTAGAGCCTCTGCTATACCTTCCAGAATAGGAAAAGAGGCTAGCACTAGTGGGGAACCTAATCAGAGCAGAGAAATGAAGGATGAAGAGTTTTTGATGGAATTTGAAGCACTTCTTGCCAGTAAATTCTCAAAAGGAACTGGTAAATACAAAGGTAAGCTACCTTTGAAATGTTTCTCCTGTAACCAGATAGGACATATTGCTATGAACTATCCTAATAGTGACAACAAGGATAAACCAGAAAGGTTCAAGAAATTCAAAGGAGGAAACCAGAGAAATTGTTTTGTGGCAGTTGATGAAGGTGTCACAGATGAGGAATTAGAAGATGAAGAGAATGAAGACATTGTGTTTGTTGTTGTAAAGGAAGATGTGGCAGACAAGAAGGCTCTTGTCTCCCAGTTTGATGATTCCAATGAGTGGATCATTGACAGTGGTTGTTCTCACCATATGACTGGTGACCAGAGCAAGTTTCTATCCTTAGAGGAGTATGATGGTGGTGTGGTTCACTTTGGCAATGATGCACCATGCATGGTCAAAGGTAGAGGGTCCATCTCTTTGAATGGAAAGAGTAGTGCTAACAATGTGTATTGGGTTGATGGTCTCAGACACAACCTTCTAAATGTTGCCCAGCTAAATGACAGTGGCCTCACTCTATAATTCAAGAATGGAGTTTATAGAATCAAAGGTAAAGATGGTAAATTGGTAGCCACTAGCATGCAGACTAAAGGTAACCTATTTCATTTGAATGCAAATATAAGTACATGTCTTATGGCTAAGCTTGATGATAGCTAGATATGGCATAGGAGATTCTGCCATGTGAACTTTGATAACATTGTGAAGGCTAGTAAGATCAAGGCAGTCAGAGGGTTGCCGGTGTTGAGCAAACTGGATAATACCTTGTGTAGAGAATGTCAATTGGGGAAAATATCTTCCTCAACCTTTAAAGGTAAATCTTTCACTACTAACAACTTGCTTGATCTTGTGCATACTGATTTATGTGGTCCTATGAAAACTAGAAGTGTGTAGGGTGATAGGTACTTCATGATTCTCACTGATGACTGCTCAAGAATGATGTGGGTCACATTCTTGAAAGACAAGTCTGAAGCTTTTGAGAAATTCAAAGCTTTCAGAGCATTAGTGGAGAAGGAAAGCGGTAAAAGGATCAAATGTCTCAGAACTTATCAAGGAGGGGAATTCACTTCCAGTGAATTCAACAAGTATTGTGAAGAATTTGGCATCAAGAGATAGTTGTCTGCCCCCCAGACTCCACAGCAGAATGGCCTAGTAGAGAGGAATAACTGGATGGTGGTTGAAGTAGCTAGAACCATGTTGATTCAAGTAAAGGTTGCTCACACCTTTTGGAGAGAAGTGGTGAGCACTGTAGTCTACACTATGAACCGGGTACTCATCAAAAAGGGTAAGGACAAAACTCCTTATGAGTATTGGACCGGTAAGACACCTATGGTTAACTACTTTAAGGTATTTGGTAGCAAATGTTACATCAAGAGGAGTGAACATCAGGGCAAATTTGAAGCTAAATGTGATGAGGGAATATTTCTAGGATATTCCACCAAGAGTAAAGCTTTCAAGTGCTACAACAATAGGACTCAAAGAATTATGGAAAGCATCAATGTAAGAGTTGATGAATCCTCTGAGAAGACTGAGGAAACTGGCAGTGAGCAAGCTGTAAATGAACTGGTTGCAACCTTCTAGGAACCGGTTGTCAATCAACCGAGTACCAGTAACAGTGTTCTTGAACCAGTGAATGATGATACAAATGAAGATGAGGATGAAGAAGAGAAGCAAGAGGAACCAGTTAAGACCATTCCTCGGTATGTCAAGTTGAATCATGATCCCAAGCAGATCATAGGTGATAAGGATGTAGGAATCCTTACTAGAAGAAAGATCAGAGAAAACTCATGTATGATCTCTGAATTTGAGCCTAAGTCATTCAAAGAGGCTCATAAAGATGAAGACTGGATCAAGGCAATGGAAGAAGAACTTGACCAGATAGAGAAAAATGGTACATGGTCCTTGGTACCCAGACCAGAGCATAAAAATGTAATTGGCACCAAATGGGTGTTCAGAAATAAGGTGAATGAGGATGACATAGTGATTAGGAATAAAACCAGACTGGTATGCAAACGATATGCTCAAGAAGAAGGTGAAGACTATGGGGAAACCTTTGCTCGTGTAGCTAGATAGGAAGGAGTTTGTATGCTTCTTGCATATGCAGCTTTTAAGAGGTTCAAGATATATCAAATGGATGTAAAATCTGCATTCCTAAATGGTGTACTTGAAGAGGAGGTGTATATTGAGCAACCAGATGGGTTTGCCCTATCTGAAGACAGTGACATGGTATGTAGGGTATATAAAGCATTATATGGTCTAAAGCAAGCACCTAGAGCATGGTATGAGTGCCTACATTCCCATCTTGTGAAGATTGGATTTGAGAGAACAAGTGAAGATAGCAATATCTACTTGAAGTCTGAAGGAGATCAGATCCTGATTTGTGAAGTTTTTGTTGATGACATCATCTTTAGTGGAGATGACAAGATGAGTCATGAGTTTGCTAATGAGATGAAGAAAGAGTTTGAGATGTCTCTCATAGGGGAGATTAAGTTCTTCATTGGACTACAGATCCAGCAGATGGAAGATGGAATCTTCATCACTCAGTCCAAATATGTCAAAGAGGTGTTGAAGACTTTTGGCATGGAAGATAGCAAACCGGTTGGTACACCGATGGTGATCGGTTGCAAATTGACAAAAGAGGATGATTTCGCACTGGTTGATGAGAAGGAATACCGATCAATGATTGGTAAGTTGCATTATGTAGTGCATAGCAGACCGGATATTGCACATGCAGTTGGCATTGCTGCAAGATTCCAAAAGAGTCCAAGAGAATCTCACTAGATTGCAGTCAAGCGGATTCTTAGGTATCTGAAGGGAACAGTTGACTATGGATTGTGGTACCCATACAGCAATAATTTCAATCTGAAAGTGTTCACAGATGCTGATTGGGCAGGTAATGTGGATGACCGGAAAAGCACAACCGGTGGTGCATTCTTTCTCAATGGTAGACTGGTCTCATGGATGAGTAAAAAGCAGAGTTGTATCTCTCAGTCTACAGCAGAAGCGGAATATGTTGCAGCTTTCATGAACTGCACTCAGACAATCTGGATGAAGCATGTACTGGAAGGCTTCAAGATCCCTGTATCTGAACCAGTAAGTATATTCTGTGATAACACAACTGCTATCAATATATCAAAGAATCCGGTTTTACATTCTCGAACCAAGCATTTTGAGCTTAAGTATCATTTATTGAGGGAAAAGGCTTAAAATAAAGAGATTGCACTGGAGCATGTGTCCAATAAGGAGCAGTTAGCAGACATATTCACCAAGCCTCTCCCAAAGACAACATTTGTGCATTTGAGAGGTGAATTAGGGGTATTGCCCCTTCAGGAGGTGAACTAAAAGTGATTGTTCCACATTAGTCAGGTACTGGAAAGACAATTTTTTGGTTGACTGGTGTGTTGAAGGATGCTACTCCTCAGGGGGAGTAGCATGATGAAATAGTGATGATTGTACCTCCACTTTGGCATTGTTGTCAAAGGGGGAGAAGGAGTGAAGCGAAAAGATATCTGCAGCAAATGGGGAGAAGATGTGAAGCAGAGAAGATATCTTTTGTATATTGCCATCAATGCCAAAGGGGGAGATTGTTGGCATTATGTGAACTGGCATGAAGACATAATGATATTGGATGTTGTCATTGATGTCAATATGAGACATAGTGTGAACTGACACATGTGATAGGTGAATAGAGAGAGGAACCAGCATATGTATGAACCGGTTTATATGCCAAAGTGAAGTGGCATAATTGTTCAAGGTGAAATGGCATGTAGTTATGAGAACCGGCACATGGAAGCATTGTATGACTACCAATTGGTAGGTAGCTTCCACTTCGGGGTTTCTGGTTGGAGTACCTCAAGTCTGTGCGACTCAATCGATGATCTTTGTGTGATGAGTTAGTAGTATGATGGAGGACAGATCATGTTGCCACGCAAGCTCTGTGCGTGTGAAGGATCTTGCATGAAGAAGACTATTCCTATCTACCTCGGGAATGTACAAAGTCTATCAAACGGTGATAACGTGTGATGAGTTATCAGCCGCCAAGAAATCGGTGGATAATGGACGATGGAGAATGTCTTGAGATCAATTCAAGATTGTTGCATTTAATGCAGTATGATTCAGCGGTCAAGATCGAACCGTTTGAATTGCTTAACCTAACAGGTTTAGGGTTTAGGGTTTTTGCTACTGATCTGTATGTTTCCTATAAGGTTGATGTTGTGTTTCTTTTTGAGGTTGTTGGCAAAAGTTGTGAGTGTGTATCCAAGGGAAGTGATACGTGATTCTTTCCAGAACAAAGGAGAGAAGAGATACCTGCAAAGTGAATGTGCAGAAGGAAAAGAGGAGCCTAAACGGATCTACATTAGCATTGAGTGCTATTAACAAATCATTGTAATACCTATTGATCTCTAACCACTTCAACAGTTGTAAAATCCCCTAACAGGGTAGCCTTAACTAGCTTGATTCAAAATCCCTTAAATCGGGTGGTCTTAACCGGCTTGATTCAAATCCCTTAACCAGGTAACTCGAGGCTAATGAGTTCTGAGAAGCTAGAGAGCTTAGGAGATCCTTTCAGGTATTGAGCTCTTGAAATCCTCTAACAAGGTGACCCTACCGAGTTTAACCCTTAACCGAGTATCCCTTAACCGGGTGATCCCTAATAGGATCGGTTCCTACCAGAACCTATTGTAATGTCCTTAACCGGACAAGGCTCCTAACATAGCGGACTTCTAAAGAGTTCAAAAAGCAGCTTGTGGGTATTCATCCCCACCGTGGTTTTTCCCAGTTGGGTTTCCACATGAAAAATATGTCTGTCATGTGAAATGCTTTTGTCTTGTGATGCTTTGTCTGACCTGTTAAGCACATGAAGGTTCTATGTTTTATGCCTGTCTATAAAACATATTGAACTCACTGTTGTGAAGATCTGGTGGTTAAGTTTACTTGTTTATGCATGAGAATATAATGATATTGTAGTATTGAGCTAAGAGGAAAGCTTATTGAGTGACCGGTTCATGACTGATTGAGCTGTACTAGATGTTATCGGTTGCACTCTGTTTTATCGGTATCCCTGTTTGTCAGTCATTTGGAGTATTTGTTGTCAAACCAGTTTTGGACTATATTTGTGTTTGTACTGATTCACCCCCCCCTCTTAGTACCAGTTTGATACTAGTGGTTCATCATTGAGTTATCAAGATGAACTCATTATGGACCCTTCTCAAAACATATTTGATCACTTCATCCTTGAATTCTGGAATGTATAGGATTTCGGTTAACCCTAGATCCTCAATGATTTTATATTCTAGTTTGATAGTACCAGAGCTGCCTAGTATCACAGATGGATACATCCCCTTGATTTCCTCAGTGCCTAAGTCCTCCAATGTACAATGAATATAGGCTCTAAAATCTTCTAAATAAACCACGCCCTCGGGAACCCTCAAAAACGTGCTAGTAGAATATTCCCTCATAGCAATTTGGGGAACTTCCTTGAAAACAGACCTAAGCCTATCCTTGACCTCAACAACAGTGGGATTTGCAATAAAAGTAGGAGGAGATAATGATCTGAATGCCATTTCAAAGAAATACCTGGCTAATAATCATCGATTGAAGGGTTTTGATTATTTCTCAGATGACTACTAGAAATTCTTTGGAATGCCTTTACTTGCTATTGATCACCTATGATTTGCCTTTTCTTCGCTCTGGTTTGCTCGAGTGTCAGTTGAGTGAAAATGAGTCCATTTTCCCTTTTTTATTAGCGAGTGAACCCTAATTCATCACTATCATAAATGCTTAGCGATGTGCCCTACAGGTTGTCAATTTCACAGTTTTATGTCGGGTGAACCTCCATCAATAATTAATACCACTCTCTAGATCTCTTTGGGGGAATATGCAAGATTTGCAATGAATTAGCCAACCCCTAAGGCATTTGCCTTAGTTATCAGTTGAATTTCTTGTCGATGCAGGAGTGTTCTAGTCTACCGGTGGAGTTACAGGTGCAATTACCGGTGTAGTTGCATCTCCACTTGGTTCTTCAGATTTTCTAACCCATCTCTTAGTGTGATCTTGTTTTATTTCATCTACCTTTTGTTTTCCTTTCTTATTTTATTTCTCATTGCTAACCGGTGTAGACTTGCTTCTACAGTACTTAGCAATATGACCTATTTTGTTGCATGCAGAACATGTAACATTGCTCTTTTGAATTGATTTGACATTTTCGATGTCATTCCTTGACCTACATTGATTAGCCAAATGACCAAACTTTCCACATGCATGACATTTGACATTCATTCTACAATCTTCTGATTGATGACTGTAGACACCTAAAATTGCCCAGTCTAATTAAATAAATATTTTATTTATTTAATTATCTAAGCCTAATTCTTCTATTAATTAAATAAATCTTTATTTATTTAATTAATTCATTTATCCTCTTCTAGCCTTATTTCTCATTTAAATAAATACATTTATTTATTTAAATTATCCTTTTCCTAAATTAAATAAATATCTTATTTATTTAATTGATCCCACTTCTTCTATTAATTAAATAAATCTTTATTTATTTAATTAATTCATTATCTTTTTCTACACATGACACATGTCATTCATCTCTTAATTCATACACTACCTACCCCTTTCATTATTTTATTATTTCTTTTACCTACCCTCTAATCATAGCCGACCTCCTTTTACACCTCTCAATCTTATCCCTCCATTTCTTATAGTGTCTTCTATTTAAGGAGATGCTTCCTTCATTATCAAACCCTAATCAAGCATTCTAAGGAGCTAACTACTTGATCAATTGACTACACTACGATCCTATTTGCAACCACATTCCGTTCTTTGTTGAGCTCTTGTGCATATAAAATCTGAGAGCAAATATATCAAGCAAGATCAATGGAGATAGGAAGAATGGAGATCAAAACCCTATTGGACATGTGATGGTATAATCTTTGTGATTTCATGTGATTTGCATTGTCTTAGGTAATCTTCATATGTTATGGTGGATCTTTGTTGATTGTTAGGCTAGGGTTTTGTGGTTGAATTCATTTAGCCTTTCAATATTGTTATTTTTGTTATCCATTTTCACCATATACATTTTGGCACGCCCGGTGGGACCTCTTGTCCCTTTTACGTTAACATCTTTGTTGCAAATTTTGTGTTTGAAGTTGCAGATCTGGCATTTTAGACAACATTTTCGACATTCCCGCGTCTGCGCACTTTCAGATCGCGTCTTTGATTTTCTGGCGCGTTTATGGTATCTGGAATCGCGTCTGTGTTTTCGACAAATTTTATTTTGCAGCTTTCAGAAAGGGGCGTCTGTGTTTTAGAAACGCGTCTGCGTTATTTATACTCGCGTCTGTGTCGTAAAGGGGCATCTATGATTTTTAGGCGCGTCTGTGCATCATAGAACCGCGTCTGTGTTATCCAGATGCGTCTGTGTTGAGGGTAACAACGTCTGTGTATTTACTGCTTCAAAATTTTGAAGTTTTCATTGATTCAATTTTCGGATTTTGTACTTAGGGTTTCAGATCTGGTTTATTTTCAGACTAACACTTTTAGATCTAGCTAACTAAATTAGTGCAGCTTGTCTTGGAAGCAAAACGTTTTGTTGAAGGCCCCTATGTCACAAAGTCTTTTGGGTTTTTAAAAATTTACCTAACTTGTGTGCTTGCAGGAAGGGGTGATCATTTGAAACAACCCAACTACTAACAAATCTTTGGTGCAGGTCCTTGGCAAAGGTTTTTGGATTTTTATTGTGTGCCTTGTTTTCATAGACTAGCAAACACTTCCATTGGTGCACTAAAATTGAATCATTGTCTTTTGTGTCTTGAGCAATAGGCTCTTTTTGTTTAATCTTTAGAGGGCCTGTCTTCCCGTGTGGTCATTAGGACTACTAGTGAGAAGAGGACGACCCAAGTGGTAGCGAGGAAAACCCATCTCATCCGAACCACTATAATCAAATGTATTCATGGTGAAAACTATGGATAACGTGTGCTGATTAGTTCATACCGACACTATGTCTCCCCATAAACCCGTTTGATCAAATTTATTTGATCATTTGTAGGGCGTAACCCCTACCGGCTGGGAGCCTTTTGTATTTACAGAGATGAAAGTGCCGCATGTATGGCCACACGAGCGGATGCCCTTACTAGCACCATTTTGTTTTAGAGGCCCAAATCCTTCTAGTTGTTGGGGTAGGAGGTCGGACCTCTGGTAGCGGCCCACACACATACGGTTCTTAGTAGAGATACAAAGTTCGCCATGGGGAGTTTTCATGGGGACTGATGCTTGGCTGACCCGAGAAGTGAGTGCCGAGGGTGGAGCCAGTGAGGTCAAGCATCTAAGTACCTGCTCTGAATAGCATAGCCTCAGGGGTAAAACCCCATGTGGGATCAACAACTATTGTCTTGGCCAGCCATAAGAATTGTGCTTGACTTATGTTAAACATTCAAAACATTCAAAACCAAACAGCAAAACATTGTGTCTTTTGTGTCTTCAAGTGTATGCAAAACATGTTTACATCAAACAACACACTTTTCTTGGAGTCATTGTCAGTATAAACACTTGCAAACATTGGGTCCTCATCAACATTGTGTCCTCTTGTCACGAAAAACAGTCAAACAGTCAGATTTGGTCACAACAAAACGACTTCACAGATTGGAAAAAATTGCACAAATTTTACAGAAACGCGTCTGTGTCTGTTTTAACAACGTCTGGGTCATATAAGCGCGTCTGTGAAGGGCAGAATAGCATCTGTGTTTATAACAGTGTCTGTGTTGAATATAAGCACGTCTGTGTCGGGTAACCGCGTCTATGCAGTATACAGTCGCGTCTGTGTCTAGAATTGAAAAACTGTTACTGTCCAGCAAACATAAACAGGAGAATCTCAGAAGCGCGTCTGTGTTAAACAGAGTAGCGTCTGTGTCAGGAAACCGCATCTGTGAAGTATACAGTCGCGTCTGTGTCCAGAATTGAAAAACTGTTACAGTCCAGCAAGCAAATACAGTCAGTTTCGAAAATCTTGAGCTTCCTAGGTCATCTCTCTAAGGTTTCATTTAGCATTCAACCTGTCCTTGGGTCTCACAAAGTCCATCATTGCTTCACATCTCACATTACATTCACATTTGTCTAAACTTGAGTCAAAAGGTCACTTGCTTGTCCTCATCATACTTTGTCAACACACTACATACAACAACACTTTGCTAAGTGGTCCCTCATCAAGGTTTCTTACCTTTGGGTCTCATTTGGTCTTACTTAGGGTCAAGGTCAGCTTACCTCATCAAGAGAAACTATCCTCTCTTTGGAAGTCACACCTACTCTACTACATACATACTTGGTCTTACACTTTGGACATTGCAAGTACACGTCAGACTCATTTACATTTCATCCAACTCTTGGTCTTCCATACTCTTTCCATTTTTCATCTAGTCTCACACATCTTGGTCAATACCTAGTTCATGGTTGAAACCCGTCTTCAAAAATATAGAAGAGAAACTAAAGAGGCTCAAGAGTCCGCAAACATGAGTTCTTATGAGTATGACAATGATATCTTTTTCAATTCTGATCATACTACATTACCTGACACGGATACCTATAGAAACAATCCAAATGTTGAGAACATGGACACTATAAACAACAATGCTACACAAAATGACAATGTGGACAACTTTTCAGTACATTCAGTAGATGTGGAGGAATCCATTATGAATCCCCATTTCAATCGATTGGTTGAGGAAATAATGAGTAGAGATAGACAATACTTCTTACACATGATGGCACAAAGTGGAGCCAAGATACCTCATGATTTTGACATGTCTCAAATAATGGAACATAGACCTTTGCAACAACCTCACTCCAACATGGATCAAAGGAGACCTAATAGTGGGGGAAATAGAGGACCACACATGGTACCTGAATCACCATCAACTTTGCTTCAAAAACCAGAGGTCCCACATACACATGGTCAAACATATGATACTCACCTTCGCAGACCATTATGGAAGTCTTATGGAGAAAAATATGCTCAATCACATATCAATGCTAAGGATCAACCACCAAAGCAATGGGATATTCCAAGGCATGCTCAAAATTTGGACACAAGGAAACCTCATGTCAAATTTGGGGGCAACACAATAGAACATGACATGCCTGTAGAATATGGTATACATGCGCAAAATAGATATGGGGTTCCTCAACATGAATCTATACCAAATGGTCCATATACGCAGCATCACTATAGACCTCCTCCATATGAACATGTGTATGATCAATATCATCCATATATGCAACATTTACCTCCTCCAATGGGTACCTCAAACATAGGATATGGTCCAAGAAGTCGATCTCCACCTAAGAGCAGTTTGGAACAACAAATCAGGGACTTACAAAAGAAAATGGAGGACATAAATACACCGAAGCCAACATATACAATGAGAGACATATGTCCTTATCCATTTGACAAGAGCATTCCAATGCCTCCATTTCCTACACACTTTGTGACGCCTAAATTTGATAAGTATAGAGGAAAAGGGGATCCTAAGGCACACATAAGACAATTTTTCACAGCTTGCATTGAGGTAGCAACAGAAGAGACATATTTGATGAGATTATTCCCACAAAGCTTAGGTGATCAAGCTATGGAATGGTTCTCCCAACTTCCACCTGGTATTAAGTCATGGGGTGACTTAGCAGAGGCATTTATTCAACATTTATCCTATAACATAGAGACAGACATATTAGTCACTACTTTGTGCAACACCAAGCAAAAAGAGGGAGAATCTTTTGCATCATTTTTACAAAGATGGAGAAATCTAGCCAGCAGATGCTCTTGCGAAATCCCACAAAAATAAATGGTAGAAATGTTCACCCAGAATGTTAATAAAGACATTGGCTATGATCTAAGGAAAGCTTGTTTGTCCACCTTCAAGGACGTCATTGAAAAAGGCTTAGCAACAGAGAAGGTCCTAATTGAGCAAGGAGTCATCAAGATATTCAAGGAAAACAAAGATGACTTTAAAGGAAAAGATAAGCCAAGATTTTGGAATAAAAACAAGAACACAGTCAATGATGGTGTTGTTGATGCCAACACGGTGCGACCCAAATTCATCTTTTCAGGATCAAGTTCTACAAACAATCAAGTGAATACTCAAACAACTTCCAGGTCATGAAGGAAGTACACTCCTTTGGGAGAACCACTTGAGTTAGTTTTCAAGAAGTTAGTGGCAAACAAGGTGATCACAATTCCAGATTTCCCGCCATATGAACCAAAGGTCAAACCAAATTGGTGGAATGATGATGAGTATTGTGAATTTCATAAAAGCAAGGGTCATAAAACAAGTAATTGTCATCGACTGAAGAATATTGTGCAAGATCTCATTGATAGAGGTGATATTGAGATTGAGGGACACTCATCCAATCAAGAACATGAGATGTTTAAGGAACCATTCCCAAAGCACGATAATGGAAAAGCTAAAGTCACAAATGATCAAGCCAACTATACTAGAGCACCTTACAACTATGATTCAACTATCAATCATATCTTGATGGACAATCATATCTCTACTATTACCATCAAGAACAAAAACCCTGAGAATCCTCCTCAGCGACCCAAGATTGTCCTAAGAGGTGTTGGATCTTCTTCCGAGCCTACCTCTGAATGTCATGTTACAACTCGTCAAGGTAAAATTACTTTGCCAGGTGCTTCAAATAAAAACACCGCTTCTTCATCTACGAAACCTGAGTATGACCTTGTAGAACAGTTAGGGAAGACACCCGCGCTCATCTCCATCCTTGAGCTCTTACGCATATCCCCCGCTCATAAAGCTATTCTTGATAAAATCTTGAGAGACACCGTCGTTCCTACTGATCTGAATGTGGACCAGTTTCAAGCCATGGTGGGATACCTTTCCATTCCACATTCCCTTACATTCACAGAAGCCGATGATGCCTCCGTAAGTCAGCCACATAATGCACCATTACATATTGAAGCCTTCATACACAAACATCGAATAAAATGAGTCCTGATAGATGGAGGAGCTGGTCTAAACATTTGTACATTGAACACCATTAAACAATTGGGATATTCCGATAAAGCTGTGAATTAAAAAAATCAAATCACCATCAAGGCATACGATGATGAAGAACGCTCATCCAAGGGCACGGTCACCTTACCTCTAAGAATTGGGCCAGTTACAAAGGATGTGGTTTGTCAAGTCCTGGATTTAGATCTCACTTATAATATATTGCTAGGACGTCCTTGGATTCATGTAATGAGGGCAGTCCCATCGACATATCACCAATGCATTAAGTTTCCTCACAATGGAGTTGAGGTAAGAGTTAACGACGATCCTAATCCGTTCATATATTGCAATAACTTGAGATCACATACTGAGACCATCATTCCCAGTAATCGTGAAGTTGTTCCTTCTTCGGCATACATTGACCCTGAGTCGTTAAAACCTTCGACATCAAAACAAGGTGAACTTAAAGGCAAATTTCAGGACAAAGGCATGGGAGAATACACTTTAAATCAGACCATGTATTTACGACAAGTCATGAACTCTCCAAAAGAATATGGAAGGCCACATCCTAACAAGCAAATATCCATCATGGTATTCAAATGGGACCCTACTACCTTTCAAAGATGGGGCGAACTAGAAGAGGAAGGTTTATACAAAATGCTCTACAAAGACATTAAAATGACACACAAGATCAGATCAATATACCCTGTGAGAAATATGGCAAAGGCTTCAAGATTCTACAAAAATTCGGGTATGATGGAAAAAGCCCTCTTGGGTTACAAAAAGAAGGCGTTATGGAGCCCTTACAACCTGAATTGACTATAAAAAGGGAACGCTCAAAGGGACTTGGTTTTCTGACTTCCAAGATCCACACTAAAAGGACAGAAGAGGCATCACGAATCAAAATTGCCAAAATTCAACAAGAGGATCGCTATTCCACAGACTCCAATGAATGGGAATGGGGTTCAGACAAATCCTCCAGTGACTATGAGCTCACCGAGACATTCAGAGAGCCAGATGAACCCACAGAAGAGGAGGAATTTTATAACAAATTCAGAGCTGGTCAAGAAACAACCCACGAGGAGTCTATATAGTCCTTGTCTCAAGGTTCTAGGTTGAAATCACATAGGATGAGAACACCTGTTCTGGAATGCGCTACTAGTGATGATAATTTGGATTCGTTCGCGATCGAGACTGATGAGGAGAGTGCCATCGATGACCTCGATAATTACCTTGACATACCCGAATATAACCACATCTTCACTCTTAGCCCCGCTAACTTTGAAGACATTAACAGCCTTCCCCTTGTTCATCACCAACTCATTGACTGGGATAATGAAGGACCTCCACAGTTGGATACATTCCAAAATGATGAAGCTTTTATTGATTATCTAGGCATACGAAACGATCTTCCCCCTAGAGACCACAAAGAGGGATACACCATAGAACTCAATAGCATGGCATATTTTGGTGAGGGTGTCGGACCTTCCAGTCGCAAAAATGTGAAAATAAGAACAAATCAAGGGTCTTATGGCAAAAACCACACTATGGCGCTATCTGATCCCAAAAAAGTAAAAAGAAAGGACGTATCTGAGGGTGAAAACCTCTCTGAGGTGCCCTTAGATGGAAGGCTCGACATTCTCCCAGCATCATATGAGGAAAAATCATCCATGTTGGTAGAGGAGACTATCAAAACAAACATCGGTACAGAAGAGGTTCCACACAACATATTCCTAGCTCAATCACTGACAGAGTCTGAAAGGTCGAAATTCATAAGTTTCTTCAAAGAGCGACAAATCAACTTCACCTGGTCATACGCTGATATGCCTGGATTGGATCCGGATTTGGTAATGCATCATCTAACGGTCAAACCGAGGGCAAAACCAGTAAAATAGAAATTGAGAAAAATGCATCCACAAGTGGCATTACTAGTCAAAGCAGAACTTGAGAAATTACTCGATGTCGGATTCATACATCCAATTGATTATCCTGAATGGATCTCTAACTTGGTACCTGTCAGTATACCAGATCGCAACATCAGAATTTGCACAGATTTCAGAGACATCAACAAAGCTTGTCCAAAGGATGACTTCCCATTACCAAACATTGACTTGATTGTTGATCTCACAGCAGGTCATGAAATGCTATCATTAATGGATGGATTCTCTAGCTATAATCAAATAAGAATTGCACCCGAGGATCAACATAAAACATCATTTACTTGTCCGTGGGGAACTTTCTGTTGGAATGTCATGCCTTTCGGGTTAAAGAATGCAGGTGCTACATATCAAAGAGCTATGACTACTATCTTTCATGATCTCATGCATGTAAATGTGGAAGATTATGTTGACGACCTCTTAGTCAAATCAATAGACAGAAATACACATTTGGACATACTTTCAGTTGCCTTTGATCGGTTGGAAAAATACAAAGTAAGATTAAACCCTAAGAAATGTGTCTTTGGAGTAACCTCCGGGAAGCTCCTAGGATTCATTGTATCCAAAAGAGGAATTGAAGCGGATCTAGCAAAAGTCAAAGCTATCTTGGAAATGCAACCACCAAGAAATATCAGTCAACTTCGATCCTTACAAGGCAGACTCCAGTCCATTCGAAGATTCATAGCACAACTGGTAGATAAGTGTAATCCTTTTCAGCACCTGCTACATAAAAACATCAAATTCAAATGGGATGACAACTGTCAACAGGCTTTCCAGATGCTCAAAGACTATCTCCTAAATCCACCGGTTCTGATGCCACCAATTCCAGATCAACCACTGCTACTATACATATCAGGTACTCCAACAGCACTGGGGGCACTCTTAGCACAACAAATTGCTGGGGGCAAGGAAAAAGCAATATACTATATCAGTCACACATTGGTGGGATACGAGCTAAACTACACACCAATTGAGCACGCATGTCTCACCATGGTCTTTGCTTCACAGAAATTATGACATTACATGCTCACTCATAAGACTAAGTTGGTTGCAAGGATAGATCCGTTGAAATACCTTCTCAATAAGGCAACGCTTACTGGGTGACTAGCCAAATGGGTAATGATCCTTAGTGAATTCGACATCGAATATGTGGACAGAAAAGCAATAAAAGGACAAGCCATCACGGATCAATTAGCAGATGCCCCCATGATTGATGATGTTCCTCTAAATTCATAATTTCCAGATGAATCCATTTTAACAATATCACATACAAGGCCATGGCAACTATATTTTGACGGCTCATACACACAGCATGGGGCAGGAGCTGGCATCCTCTTTATAACTCCTCAAGGAGATTCTATACCCAAATCATACCGCTTATCATTTCCTTGCACTAACAATATAGCGGAATATGAGGCATTAACAACAGGATTACGAATTGCAGTTCAATGGAAGATCCAGGAACTTCGTGTTTTTGGAGATTCCCAACTTGTCATCCGTCAAGCAACTGATGATTATCAAACAAAAGATGAAAAGTTAATGCCTTATAAACAAATGGTGGATGATCTGAAACAACACTTCACAAAGATAGATTTTGAGCAGATACCAAGAGAGTAGAATCGAGCTGCAGATGCCATGGCTACAATTGCTTCATTGATCGATTTACCTCCAAACGAGACCCGCAATGAGTTCTTGGTGGATAACCTTTTGGTCCCTTCATATGAGATCACTCCTACTGAGATGATATGTGTTGTCGGTCCCGAATCCCAGTTATATGGTTCCATCTTCACATACCTTCACGACAATATCCTACCTCCTGATCTATCAAATAACCAACGCCGCACCTTCATTCGCCAATCCTCTCGATATGTCATTTTAGCTGATATCCTATACCAGCGAGGTCTAGATGACACTCTTCTTAGATGTCTAGAAAGTGACAAAGCTCAGATTGTGTTATGTGAAGTGCATGAAGGGATATGTGGTCCACATGCTAGTGGTCCTACCTTGGCCAAGAAACTCATTAGGACTGGATATTACTGGCCCAATATGGAAAAAGACTTATATCAGATTGTCAAGAAATGTAAGCAATGTCAAATTCATGGAGACCTCATACATGCGCCAGCACAAGAACTACAACCACTTGCGTCTCCTTGGCCCTTTTGTCAGTGGGGACTCGATCTCATAGGCAAGATTCACCCTCCTTCCTCTAATGGTCATAAATTCATTATCACTGCCACAGAGTATTTTACAAAATGGATTGAAGCCATGCCTCTCACACAAGTTACTGGAAAACAGATTGTTGCGTTCATCCTTAACTATATCATTTGCCGATACGGAATTCCTGTTTCCATTATTACTGATAACGGGCGTCCCTTCAAAAATCAGGATGTTCGCGAACTCTGTGACCGCTTCCATATCTCTCATCGTTTCTCCACACCATATTACCCCTAAGGTAATGGCCAAGCTGAGGTGTCTAATAAAAAAATCCTTAAAATCCTCAAGAAGATAGTCGACGATGCTGGTCGTAATTGGCATATTCAACTCAATCCTGCACTTTGGGCCTACCGCACAAGCGTCCGTACACCTACAGGAGCTACACCCTATTCACTAGTATATGGTTCTGAAGCCATATTGCCTATTGAGGTCAAGTTACCCTCTTTACGGGTCTCTTTGCAAAACGTCATCACTGATGAAGATTACAGGGTCTCTCGCTTACAAGAACTAGAACTGCTGGATGAACGGAGACAAACTGCTTTTAATCATCTCAAGGCTTACCAACAACGAATGAGTCGCAACTACAATCACAAGGTCAAGCCTCTCACATTTGAGGTAGGTGACTTGGTTCTCAGAGAAAACCCCAAGAATCAGCAAGACAGAGAGAAGACGGGCAAGTTCGAACCAAACTGGCTTGGTCCTTACATCATCACAGCAGTATATGGCTCTGGGGCATATCAGCTCTCAACTACAAAGGGTGAAACTTTGGAGGATCCTATCAATAGCATGCACCTTCGCAGGTTTTACACATAGCTCTTCAGAGTATCCTAATTTCAAAAATACAAAAAAAATCAAAAATTTCAAAAATACAAAAAAAATTATAAGACAAAAAAATCGTTACTTGGTGAAAACCTGGCAAACAGGCGCTTTGTGACATAAAAACATTGAAAAATTGAAAAAAGTAAAGAGAAATAATTTCATCCAATGGCGAAAACCACTTCGGTGGCACCCTGGGCAAGTACCATGGTGAAAACTGGGTCACCAGCGCCATGTGTAGAGACATTGCTCCTCCCTCCTTCAGGATTCTCTTCATCATTTCACTTTGCACACACTCACAACCTATTCGTTCATAATAAACGTACCCATTCCCATCATGGCTTGTTATTGATCTACCTAAGATTGGTTCGCCATTCATAATAAACATTCCTTTTCATCCCTTTCCATCCATAATAAATCAGATCCTATCTGTGGCTAAGGCAAAATCCTACATCTAGTAATGGGTGTGGAACTGAGAACATCACATGTTTCGAGGAGTACAGTTTCTTCCAACTTTCTTCAGTCTATTCGCGCACAATCCACAATAAAGCAACATTTGCATCACAGATCCGCAATAAAGTTTCATCTTCTCCGCAATAAAGTATCAGTTTCATGGATTCAGTCAGTTTCAGATGAGACATAGCAGCAACAATGGGCTTCAACAAATCAAATCTTTCAACAGACTCAGACAACATTATGGTTCAGTGCTATCTATCCTTTCTGTGAAAGTAAACATTGTGACCACAATCAAATAAGACTTATACAAGTGACAAGAGACACTAAACTTGAGGACTACAGTGGATGTTGGTGTCGAGTCTTGGTTTCCTTTTGATTTCAACTTTTTTGGTGACATGTCTTTTAGCTTTTCCGGGATGTCTTTGACTAGAGATTCTATCTCTAGGATGTCTTTGACTAGAAAGGCGAGGATGGGGTATCGTCACCTATTTGTATTTGCTGTCTGTGGATTGTCTCTTAGTAATGCTATGACTTGTCCAAGGATATGAGGACACTGTGAGTCTAGTATGAACTAGGGCATTCCTTGTTTGTGACTGTCTTATCTCCATGCAAACAGGTACAATGACTTTCTGGGTCGAATATATGCCTTGATTGTCATAACCTAATTGCCATAATAAAGCTCAATGATGATAACGCACAAGAAGCTCTTTCACTTTCATATCTTCTGTCTTTCATCCCCCCTTTCTTGATTGACTTCCATCATCCTTCTCGAGTCCATGTAGCCCGCTATCACATGACTGAGTATAATGACATACCAAAAACATTTGCATTTCATGTAGTTGCACCTACATTACCACATATAAGTATTTCATACATACATATAGATATCACAACTGCATCACATCCTGCACACAATACCTGTTAGCACAATTTACATTTGCATTATCATATTCATATGCATTACATACATTTACATTTGCATTGGCATAACATTTTAAAAACATAAAAGAACAAAAATATTGCACTACATACATATTTGCATCCATATCATAAGCATCACATAGAAACATACATCATTAAACATCTCATCACATAGGTACACATGCATATAGCTACCGCAAAAATAAATCATCTCATATATATATATAAAGTGTCATGATACAATGATGTCAAAAAAATCATATGGCTACAATCACCCGCAGGTGTCTACAATACAAAAGAATGGTACAACACTAATACAATGGGAGCCCTCTAAGGCTACGATGAACTCCCTCCCTTGGAGCCGCCTGGCCTCAATGGAATCTGAGCCCCTGAAGGACCCACCCCAGGATCATCCCGCCTGCCCCCTCTATCTGGTGGTGGTGGAGGATCCATGACGCCACCGCTAGATGCCTACCTCCTCTGACTCCCTCCCGTAGTTGTCGCTGTACGCGACGGTCTATGGAAGCTCCTCGCCCGCTGATCTGCTGGCACTGCACCATAGTAGAGGTCCCTCCAGTATCCAATCTCCTCTTCGGCCCGCAGGACATATGCATAGCCTGCCCCTGTGTCCTCCGCCGCCTGCCTCCCTGCCCTCAGCGCTGTCTCAGCCTCTGTATAGCACTGAATCGCCTGATCTCTCTCTCGCTCAGTATCCCTGAGCCTTGTCCTGAGTCGGTCTCTCTCCCTCTCCAACTCCTGTATCTCATCTGCCTGACCCTGGCAGATCTCCCTGAGCTCAATCAGCTCATCATCCTCTGAATCCTGCCATACTGCCTGCATACCCTATCCACAAGCTGCCTCTCTAACACATAGGGCGTCCGCCCAATCAGGTACCTGCTCCGAAAGGTGTATGGCAACTCCACTGCATCATCCTCCCACTCCTCGCATCCTAGATACGGTCTCCAGATGACTACATCAATATCATCCAGCACTCACCGCCAATGCTCTAACCTGCCAATCCGCGACTGTGAGGTGATCATGTCGTACAAATGAACAAAGCTGCGTCCATGTCCCCTGCCTCAGAAGTGTATTGGCCTCATCACTGGCAGATGCTCATAGGCCCAAACCTGCAGTAGTGTCACCCCGCAGCCCAATCCAACTGACCCATGGTATACAAACTGGTGAAGCTCATAATATAAGTGGGCCAACACACATGGTCCCCAAGCATATCTAGTGTGCTGCATCACCAGTGTCTCCAATGCTCTGCCCCAGCCCACTGCCAATCCCCGTGTCGCCCTATCCGGACACAAGAACCCACTAATCACTCCTCCGATCACAGCTGGCAATGCTAACCTTGTGGCTGTCATGGTGTCCCATGCCACATGACCAGCCCTCATCTCTAGGCCGGGATCCTGAAACACCCGTCTCAATGCCTCTCTGTCACCATCTCTATCATATGGAATCAAATCTCCATCAATCGGTATATGCAGAATCCTGTAGACATCCTCAAGGGTGACTGTCATCTCACCCATCGGCAAATGGAAAGTGCATGTCTCAGAATGCCATCTCTCGGCAAGTGCAGTCAACAGTCCCATGTTTGCCCGAAACTCAGGCACATACAGCACATGTCTCAAACCCATCTCCTCGATGGCAGCTCTATCCTAAAATGACAACTCAGGTTGCAATCTCTGTGTCGACGGGAATCTCTCCCGTGACTCCAACATAGGCAAGTACTCCTGCAGTCAAGCAAATTAATCATGTCAGTCATGGTGGCATTCACTGTTCATCACAAAATGCTACTTTTTTATCTAAATGCATATGGTTATCTATCCTAGTGACACTCACTGTTCATCACAAAGTGTTACTTCTATTCTAGTAGTACTCCCTGTTCATCACAAAGTACTACGTGTGTGACACTCCCTGTTCATCACAAAGTGTTACTTACATTTGCACTCCTTGTTCATCACAAAGTGCTGCTCATAATTTGGGGTACTCCCTGTTCATCACAAAGTACTCTATCTTGGTACTCACTGTTCATCACAAAGTGCCTTGATCTATCCTAGTCTTCCTAGAGGACCTTCTTGAGTGTATCCTCTCAGCAGCTTATCCAATCGACAGCGTATGTTCATCACAGAACTGCCGATTTGACCTAGAAGACCAAACTTGCATTTTTTTTAACACAAACGCGCTTGACTGACACAAACGCGCCTACAGACTGCACAAGCGCGCTTGAAAAACACAGACGCGCCTGTAGGACATAGACGTGCCTAGGCTATGCATAAACGCGACTATACATCGCAGACGCCCCTGCACATCGCAGACGCGCCCGCATTTGGCGCAAACACGGTTCCAGACACAGACGTGCCTGACACTGACACAGACGCGCCTGTCGGACATAGACGCGCCTGGCACCGACGCAGACGCGGTTACACGTTTTCAAACTTTTTTGTAACCTATTCCTAAGCACATTTATTGCTCTAACTAGCATGCATTAATGACAACAATAAATGCATCAAAGTACGAGGAGGCTTGGTGGTACTTACCGGCTCTCCTGCCTCTACTGGACTCTGAAATCATCGAACGCGGTCGAATCTGTGCACGGAAGCCATCGCTGCTGACTGCTGCTGCTCTTTCCCTGCTCTGTACTTTGATCTCGTGAAGGTGTAGATGACAGTGAGGATGTCTTTTCCCCTATGGTCTATCTTATAGCCTACCCTAGCCCTCGCCTTCATTTCCCGAGTCAGTCTTCATTATCCCGTGACTCTGTCACTTTATCCGATCAATCCATTCTAGCCTTTCTTTCTTATCGAGAGATTGTCTGCAATCTTTTCAGACATTTTCATCCAATCTCTCGAGGGGGCATATCATTCCCATTCTGGGGCAACTCTGTATCAGTTCATCTTATCTTCTTTGAAACAACGCGACAAGCCGCATTGTCTCAAAGAGGGGCAAAATGTAGACACCTAAAATTGCCCAGTCTAATTAAATAAATATTTTATTTATTTAATTATCTAAGCCTAATTCTTCTATTAATTAAATAAATCTTTATTTATTTAATTGATTCATTTATCCTCTTCTAGCCTTATTTCTCATTTAAATAAATACATTTATTTATTTAAATTATCCTTTTCCTAAATTAAATAAATATCTTATTTATTTAATTGATCCCACTTCTTCTATTAATTAAATAAATCTTTATTTATTTAATTAATTCATTATCTTTTTCTACACATGACACATGTCATTCATCTCTTAATTCATACACTACCTACCCCTTTCATTATTTTATTATTTCTTTTACCTACCCTCTAATCATAGCCGACCTCCTTTTACACCTCTCAATCTTATCCCTCCATTTCTTATAGTGTCTTCTATTTAAGGAGATGCTTCCTTCATTATCAAACCCTAATCAAGCATTCTAAGGAGCTAACTACTTGATCAATTGACTACACTACGATCCTACTTGCAACCACATTCCGTTCTTTGTTGAGCTCTTGTGCATATAAAATCTGAGAGCAAATATATCAAGCAAGATCAATGGAGATAGGAAGAATGGAGATCAAAACCCTATTGGACATGTGATGGTATAATCTTTGTGATTTCATGTGATTTGCATTGTCTTAGGTAATCTTCATATGTTATGGTGGATCTTTGTTGATTGTTAGGCTAGGGTTTTGTGGTTGAATTCATTTAGCCTTTCAATATTGTTATTTTTGTTATCCATTTTCACCATATACAATGACCATATTTCTTGCAATTTATGCATTGACTGAGAACTGAATTGTAGTTTCGATTTGCTCTATTTCTACATTGTCTAGGCATATGCCCAAATTTATTACAAACAAAACATCTACCATTGAATTTGTAAGTATTAGATTGCCTTATCGGTTTCCTCTGGTCTGATGAGTTCTGCATATCGGTTGCCTGATCTTCATTTGTAGTACCAGAGATTTCACCTTGAACAAATCCAAGTCCTCTAGAGTCTTCACTCTGCCTTTGTCTTTTCAATAAATCATCAAACTGTGTAGCACTAATCCCGAATTTTCCTTTATACTCACTTGCAGTAGTCAAATCATCTCTCAAAGTTGTTATTTGTCTTTCAATCTCTTCTTCATTATTCCAGGAATGTACCAAATCATTTCTCAACAGATTATTCTCATGAGTCAATCTACCACATTCATCAAATTTGTTCTTCAGAGATATAACAAGATTTTCTTCCTTCTTCTTTCTGTTCTCAATATATTTTGATAACCTCATAGTCAGGTCTTGCATTTCATTCTTCATGACTCAACTTCCGACATTGTTCCTTAAGTGCATTTTTCTCTTCATCATCCTGGTTTTACAAAAGTTCCTTTCTCTTAGCTTGAGCTAATGATAACCTATCTTGTAGAATAAGAATCAATTCATTAGCAGAATTCAATTCATCTTTCAGTTTTAGGTTCTTCATCCTTTCAGCATCATAGTCCACAAGTGCCATCTCAAGTTGCTTCTCCATAGCCATGTTCACTGATTCTTGTTTCAAGATCTTCCTCGAGCTGTTAAACTTCCTCCGAGGTACCAAGCTTTGATACCAATTGTTGGAATACAATGAACCCAAGAACACTGAGAGGGGGGGGTGAATCAGTGTTCTACCGGTAACACAAGATTTTAACCTTTTATAAAATACGCATATAAATCGGTAAATGAAGAAACATATAACATGAAGTAAATAAACAAGCCACATGAATGAACACCATAACACACATAATTTATACGTGGAAAACCTCAAAGAGGAAAAAACACGATCGGATTTGTGACCCAAAATATCAATTCACTGGCCATATAAAAGATATTACATATCATGGGGGCCTGCACATGCAGGAAGGCACACTGCCTAGAGCACACTGCTCAACACAAAAGAGTCTCACTGACTACAAGCTTCTGCTAAAATAAAAATGTACTGGTGAACTCACAAAATGCATCTTCAATGCCAAAAAGATTTCTGGTTAAAGCTTTGTTCTGTACCAGTTCATAAACCATGAACCTTCTACCGGTATCTCCTCTTCCTCCAAGAACGCTTTACAAATTATCTACTAATAATAGCATGATATTACATTCAAATACAAATGATCTACATACATATCCTTCACATCACACAGTTCTGCTATTATTCACCTATATCACATCCTAAAAATGACCTAATAGACTGACTTATATACCCTTACAAACAATATGCCTTATGTCGGCTTACAATACAAAAGTTATACAATATCAGCCCAATACAATAATTACAAAATGATTTTACAATAAAACCTTTTGGATCTAGACTGATGTCAGCTTTACTGAAATGTTGGATGTCGGTGCTGGTGATGACCCTGATTACTCAATGCCAGTATCTACCGGCATATGCTTCGAATGTCAATATATACCGATATATGCCTACAATAGAATCTTGTTGCCATCAATGACAAAATATGATTCCAATGAGTGTCAATTGCCAACATCCATAGGCTGGAAGAAATAGTTCTAAAATCTGTTGAGAATGGGTGTCTCAAATTTAGTGGTTGAAATCTTAATCAGATGACATTTGGTTTCTGCGGTAAGTAGTTCGATGTGGAAAACTTTTGTGTTGTTGACTAGCTCCAAAGGAAGTTGAATACCTTTCATGGTTTGCACACAACTAGAGATGCAGTGAGTTTGAATAGACTTGAATAAGTCTTGGCTATATTGAGTGTAGAAGGCTTTTTCAAAGTAACCTTAGATTTTGATAAGTCACTTTTCTCTTCACTGAGATCTTTGTGATAAGACTGTTCAGTGTTGGACAAAGTGTTATTGGTATAACTTGATTTTTTTTAAAAGTCATTTTAAAAGTGAGATCGACTGATATGAGACTTGTGAGGGGCCCACTGACACAACACTATCAGGGATCGTTGACACAACACTATCAGGGATCGAAGATCGAGTGGAACAGTGCTTGATGACAATGAGTTACACTTCCATCGGGTAGTGATAGGTTGATAAGCTTCGAGATGGTCTTGGTGAATACCACGATTGACTTGGTTTCATCTACTGAGTTGGAAGTCGGTGTTTGAACATGTGTCGATAGCCTCGGGGATAACTTTAAGAAACCACCCCCCAGGAAAAAGTGTAAAATATTGGTGAATCAAAAATTAATTTTGGGGGCAAATTTTCATATTGATGGCGAAATTTTTTTTCAAAATAGGGAAAAAAATTATTTTGTATTAGCGATTTTTTTCTAGGGTACGAAAATTCCATAAATTTCTAGCAAATAATACCTTGTTCAATGGGAAAAATATATATTGTAGGAGGCAAATATTTTTCATTTAAAGGAACAAATATATAATTGTATGGGTGAAAAATTTTACTCCGAAGGAAAAATTATTTAAGAGTATTGGCGATTTTTATCCACCGCTTGAAAATTATTTAATTTGTTTGGCTAATATTTTGTTATTTATGGAAAAATATATATTTTATTGGCGATTTCATGAATTCATTGCCATTAATAGAAAAGGCACATCACATCACATCAGTATATCACATTGAGTCTGGATTCTGCACGATGTATTGATAAGCATGGCCTGTTTGACACGTACCTAAAATCCATCAATGATTTTAAACCATTCGATGATCGTAGATCAATGGCTGAAGTTTTATTTGAGCCCAATTTTTTGAAGAGAACATAGTTCACTAGAAAGTGCCCGAAATGGAATTAGATTCAATAGACACGTATCAAATATCACGATCGATAATGTTGTTCATTTAATATATGTCTAGTCACTAACTGCAATCCACTCTGTCCCCACGACTTCCAATGTGGTACTTGCCAACTTGGTACTGGTTTATAGTTGTTTCCAATTTCACACACTAGTGCATTTATGGGAAATATTTGCAGAGATATACGAAAGATTTAAAAAAAATTAAAGGAATTAATATGGTGAGAGAATTAATTATTACAATCAAGAGCTTCAACTATTTATATACGATCTTTGCTTCTTTCATCTTCAATTAGCCTTTGCCATTTGGTAGATAGATCATCGGAGCTCACGGTATTTAAATTCTGCCTCTGGCTTAGGTCTATAGGCTCAGGTTGTTTAATTTGCTAATCTAAATTGTCAAGATGGACACTCCTATCCTCTTAAGAAGCATTTCTGTAGAGGACCGAAGGGCCTTTTTGGGCTCTGTTAAAGACCCAACCCTCCAATATGTCTGCAAGGAGGTTGGGATGTTCACCAATGAGGCTGTGAGGATGGTGTTGGGCAGAGACTTTCTGCGTAATGAAAATAGATACCGTGTTAACATGGACATTACATCCCAGTTCTTGGCATCTCTTCTAGACCTCGGAGGAGACAAGGTGGATATGTTGATGTTGTTAAGGAAGGTGTTTAAAGAAGACTTCCTTAGAGACGACATTACTGTTGTCGTCCTTGCAGAAGTAGGGATGGGGATCTATTGGGTGAGTGAATTAACCAAGCTTCTCCTCCCTGACCAAATAGTGCAAGTGGTCAGGCAAGCGTTTCTTTTGAACCTGAATGCAGAGTAGTTGATGCGTCATACGAAATGGGTGCGAATTGACAGGGACTTTCTCCATAAATGGTTTCCCCTAGATTACTTTCCAAACTACAGTTGGCTTGAATAATTCTCTCAGCTTATATTGTCTGAATAATTCTACATGGAGGGAGGGCCATATTCTTACGGTAAACCATCCACTACCTGTGCCCTAGCCTCGACCCCCTAGTATTTTTTTTTTTGGCTATATCCTCATAACCTCACAGGCTAAATGGCTCACTCATTTTGGCTTTAAATTTTTTGAGGGACTCAAGTGTTAGACATGTAAAAATTGTAAATTTTCAAAACATAAATATTAATGATAATTTTGCAAATTCCAATTCGTTTCAATTTGTCTCTTATGGATATAAAAATATTTTCTATTTCATTTTATTAATGATAGTTTTGCAAATGCTTTTTGTCTATGAGCTATGTTATTTCAATATTTTGTTAAATAATGAAAATAAATTTAATATTGTGATCTTTTTTATGTAATGCTTCTTCCTCTATATTTAATATATATAAAAAAATCCAGCTCGTTCCATTAATTATTTGTACATTGATTATGGTTGATTATTGTTGGTGTAAATAAATATTTATTATGGATATTATTACACTTTACTTAAGTTAACTTAGGATAATGCATATCTTCATAGTTTGGATTTGAGACACTTAGGGAAGTGTGCACATAGGGATATAGCTTGTAGGAAAAATTCCACCTTTTGTGGTCTTATTTTGCTGTTACACTCCACATTCGGTGGGTCATCCACCTCTTGTGGAATATTATATTATTTCTCCTACCTACCCCTAGTATTTATTACCTACCCTTATTTCTCATTGAGCCACATGTCATGATTGTGTGCTCGTACATCCATATGGCCTTGCCTATATAAGCATACTCATATTCATTGTATTGGTTAATCCAGTTGATCATTTGCATATTGATGAGAATATAGTTTGTTCTTGTCATTATTTTGTCTCTCTTTTAAAATCTCACATAGTATCAGAGCCATTGGGGCTTCATTGATTGGTTTTTGGGAGACATTTTGGAAAGCTTCTATTTTCAGATCTGAGGAACAACGCTTTTTGGAGGCATCTTAGAGCATTTTCAACCTCACCATTGCGTTCGGGAGGCTATTTTCATAAAAATCGAGTATAAACTTGACCTACTTTGGCAAAAATCAAATTTTGGGTGTTGGAGGAATTTTTTGCCCAATTCGGGCGATACGGTACGAAATTTTCGGATCCAAAAAAAAATTTTGAAATTTTTTTTCCAGTTTTGAAAGAGTTTTTTGAAAAAAAAAAAATAATAATAATTTTTTTTTCGGGTTCGTACCTTGCGCACAGTTAGCTGCTCAATCAATGCCCAGTCAACATTTTTTTGAAAATTTTTAAACCCCTCTCTGTTGAGCAGTTTGGATTTTTGGGTCAATTTTGAAGGCTCATAACTTGCTCAATTTTGCTCCTTTTTGGGTGCAATTTTTTTTTATTTGAGATAATTTTTCGTGTTCTTCGTAGTGGTGTTGTTATTTTCTTATTTTGGTGCACATGTTTTTCGGAATTTTTGGAATCTCTTAGCTATACCTATCCAATCCTCAATTTTGCAACTTCAAAGGCTTCGTTTGAGCTCATACGACTTCCTTTTTAGGTGTCATTTTTTTTTTAAGTGCATATTTTTTTTCTACTTTCATAATCTATGATTAGTTTTTAGAGATTTTGAGTGGAGATTGTACTTTCAGATATTATTTGGCCTAATTGGTACTTGTAATTTTCTTGGATCTTAGTTTAGATCTCTTAAATTATTAGTTTGAGTCTCTTTTGGCCTTATTGAGGCAGTTGTAAAGTTAAAATCAGAAGTCCACTTTGTCATTTTTTGCAAGTGGCCCATTGTACATGCATTAAGTATAAAGTGCCAAATCATCATTTTGGGGGGGTTCTTTGATTGAGTGAATTTTTTTTTTTTTTTTGGGGGGGGGAGGGGGTGTCTTGTGTGATTGTGCCTCTTTTTCCTTCTGTTCTTTCATTTTTGTTGCAATGAGTCCTCATAAATTTCCACCTTTAACTCCACATAATTATGCATCATGGAAAATTAAAGTATGGAGCAAATTAATGGAAAAAGGTCTCACGCATTACATAGATGGAACTATAGTAGCACCACCTAATCCTAAGGCTGATCCTAATTCTCAGTTAGAATGGCTCACTAATAATTGCATGGCTCTTGGAACTTTGTGTAAGTATGTATTTGATGACCTCATTTTTCACATTGAAAAGTGTACAACAATCAAAGAGGCTTGGGATATGTTTCAGAAATTGTATGGTCAAGTTGATGAAATCAGAGGTTATAAGATTGACAATGAGCTTGCCAACTTGGATCCCAAGATTTTTGATACAATCCAAGATTATGTCACCAAAGCAAATGAGCTAAGAGCAAAGCTTAAGGACTGTGGAATTGACAAAAAGGATGCTTAGTTGATATTCAACTTGTTGGACAAGCTTCCACCAGAATATGCAGCATTCTTGTCTAGCTTCCAAACTCATCGTTTGACAGTGGGGAGTTCCTACATCATGCCTTCATTTGATGCTTTGACAGGATTGTTGATGTTGGAACAATCTAAGTTGTTGAACATGGGGCTTCTCAAGTCTCAAAGTCCAAGGCTTTGGTGGCTAATCTGATAGTTCTGATACTTAATGTTAAGTACAGATGCCAAGCTAACAAGATGAGAGGGGGGGGGGGGGGGTGAATCATGCAAACTTAATCTTCCATAAAAACAACAGATTCAACCTTGGTAACATATACTCCAGCAATATAACCAAAACTGATAAACATGCAAACTCATAAGCATATAAACATCATAACACTCATAACACCAGATTTAATGTGGAAACCCAAATAGGGAAAAACCACTGTGGGATTTTGGACCCACTAAGAAATATACTCTTCTAGAGTATGCTCGATTAAAAGCAAATCGTGTTAAAGATTACAAACACATTGCTAGATGTGACCCGGTTAAGGGATTTCCCTCAGATCTGTTAGGATCTTCACCTTGTTAGAAGTGACCTTGTTAAAAGATTTCAAACACTCAATCACAATGTCACCTTGCTAGAGGGTTTTACAAATAAGACTGTTAAGTCCACTCGGTTAAGAGATTTTCTATCACTTTACAAAATAACAGTAATAAAAATCTATCTGCAACTTCACATCTAAAATGCTAAAGTAGATTCTTATTTGCTCAATACAATTTAGTCATAGGACTTATCTTATCCATCTGCTGGGCTCTATACTCTATTATTCAAACAGGTCTTCAAGCTTCTGTGCTCGGTAATCACTATGTAGCATCCTTGTGCTTACACTTGCCCGCATACATTTTTTTATCAACAGTTCCTTATTTATAAACAATTTGCTAACCACTTAATCTCCTTGATCACATATCCCATGATCAATCATAGCCATCAGATCTTCAAACTTGACCAGGTTCAATGTATCCTTCGATCGGTAAAGTGTCTCATCAATAGATGAAGATTCATCATTCTTTGATAGTTTACAGTTGGTAGTCATAGGACTACTTACTGGTTTTGAATCCTCCATTCCAAATTTCTTCAAGATTTCCTTTATGTAATTAGATTGAGTAATGAAAATCTCATTTTTCATTTGTAGTATTTGTAAACCTATAAAATACTTTATCTCACTGATTAACGACATCTCAAATTCTTTGCTCATTTTATTTCCAAAGTTCTTGCATAGAGAGTCATTTCCACAAAAGATAATATCATCAACAAATATGGCTGAGATCAGTATTCCATTTTCATCATTCTTCATGTACATGTTGTTTTCACTTGTTCTTATAAAACCAATCTTGATTAAATAAGAGTGCAATCTTTCATACCATGCTCTAGGTGCTTGTTTCAGACCATATAAAGATTTGTTCAAATTACATACCTGATCTTTATTCTTGTCTTCAACAAATCCTTTAGGTTGTTCAATAAAAACTTCTTCTTCTAATATACCATTCAGAAATGCAGATTTGACATCCATTTGATATACCTTGAAATTCTTGTAAGCAGCATATGCCAACAATGTTCTTACTCCTTCAAGTCTTGCCATAGGTGCAAAAGTCTCACCATAATCAATTCCTTCTTCTTGGGCATAACCTTTGCAAACTAATCTTGCTTTATTTTGAATGACCTCACCTTTTTCATTCAGCTTGTTTCTGAAAATCCACTTTGTACCGATTACATTTTTGTCCTTCGGTCTTGGGACTAGTGTCCATGTGTCATTCTTCTTGATTTGATCAATCTCTTCTGTCATAGCATTTATCCAATCTTCACTATTAAATGCCTCTTTCACTATCCTTGGTTCAAATTCAGATATCAGACATGTGTTCTGTCTTAGTTTGTTCCTTGTTATCACTGGATCATCCTTATCTCCTATAATCTGACTTGATGCATGATGTCTTCTGACATACTTGGCTAATACATGCTCGGTAGGCTCTGTATGATCTTCTTCATCACTCGGTAACTGGATATTCTCTTCATTTTCTTCAATAGTTCTCTCGGTAAGACTTGTCGGTTGAACATAGACAAATTCATCATAATCTTCTGGTTCCTTAGAGTTTCCTTCATCATTTCTTTCTGCAAATTCATCAATTTTCACATTTGCACTTTCTACTATTTTGTTAGATGATTTGATCAGACATTTAAATGCTTTACTTCTAGAAGAATAACCAAGAAATGTTCCTTCTTCACTTTTCTAATCAAACTTTCCATTTCTATCATCTTTGCGTACATAGCATCTACTTCCAAAGATTTTGAAGTAACTTACATTAGGTTTCTTGTCATACCAAATTTCATATGGTGTCTTCAAAGTTCCTTTCTTCAGTTATACTTGGTTCAGGGTGTAAACTGTTGTGCTTATTGCTTCTCTCCAAAATGTTTGTGGCACTTTCTTTTCAATCATCAGGGTTCTGGCACAATCCACGATAGATCTATTTCTTCTCAGCAATTCCATTTTTTGTGGAGTTCTCGGTGTAGAGACTTGTCTTTTTATACCATGATCATTGCAGAATAAGTTAAACTCATCAGATGTGAACTCTCCTCCTCTGTCTGATCTAAGACATTTTAGTTGTCTTCCTGTTTCATTTTCAATTCTTGCCTTGTACCATTTAAACATTTGAAAAGCTTTTGATTTTTCTTTTAAAAACATAACTGATATCATCCTTGAATAATCATCCAGAAATAATATGAAATATTTATCACCATAATAACTTTGAACTTTCATAGGACCATAAAGATCAGTGTGCACAAGATCTAAAATTCCCTTAGAAGTGTAGGACTTACTTGTAAAGCTTGATCTTGTCATCTTACCCATCTGGCATCCTCGGCACATAGCATTCTCAGGTTTTTCAAGACTTGGTAGACCTCTTACTTGGTGCTTCTTGCTTATTTTGATTAGATTATCAAAATTTACATGACAAGACCTTTTATGCCATAACCAGGTATCATCTATCTTTGCATATAGACACTTATTCCGAGTTGAGTCAAGATGAAATGTATTACCTTTTGTTTGTGTCCCGGTAGCAGCTAACTTTCCATGCTTGTCATGAACTTTGACAATTCCTTTCTGAAATTCTATTCGGTAACCTGTATTGTTTAGCTGTGCTACACTCAACAAATTGTATTTCAAACCTTCAACCCAATAAACATCATTGCATTTTGCATTGTCAAGAAGTGTTATAGATCCTTTACCTTTCACCAAACATGGTGCATCATTACCAAATCTTACATAACCTCCATCATAATCTTCTAACATAAAAAACTTGTGTTTATCGCCTATCATGTGATGTGAGAATCCACTATCTATGATCCAAGAATCATTAGTATTTATGTGAGATATTAGGGCTTTTTCTTCACACCTTTCTTCATCTGATCCATCTTTGATAGCCACATAAACTACTTCCTCTGTATCAGTTTCATCTGATTTATCATCATTGGATTCCTCATCGGCTATTAAGCATGACTTTTTATCTTTTCTTCTGAAGTCTCGGTGTCTTCTGTAATGATTATCTTTCTGTTTGTCATCTCGATAATCTCTATTTTCAGTAGAATCTTTGTCAGAACAGTTAGAAGCCATATGTCCTATCTTATCACAATTGAAACATTTCAAAGGTAGTTTTCCTTTATACTTACCTTTGCCTCTCGATAACCTTCTGGCTAATAGTGCTTCAAACTCTTCTTGCTTTCTGATTTCCTCATATAGTTTGTGTACTTTTTCCATGTTCTTGCGAAATCTCTCACTTGCTCCACTATGATCCCCTTCAGTGTACTTACTCATTCTATCATTGTAATCATTAGATTCACCAATATGAAAAGAACTAAATGTAGACTCAACTTTATTTACCGATGACCCACTATTATCAAAATTACTTAACTCAAATGCATGTAGCTTACCAATAGTAATATCTAAAGAAACTAGCATATTGGGTACAAACCTCAATTCATTAATTGCAAAGAC
This sequence comes from Cryptomeria japonica, assembly GCF_030272615.1. NCBI lineage: Eukaryota > Viridiplantae > Streptophyta > Pinopsida > Cupressales > Cupressaceae > Cryptomeria > Cryptomeria japonica. The sequence continues at coordinate 991,831,955 of NC_081407.1, read as the reverse complement.
TCGGATTGCATAAGCTGGTAGAAGGGTTCTTAACAACTTACTTGTTATATCCTTTTCTTCAATAGTTCCACCTGCTCCTTTGATTTGATTGACAATCTCCTTTAGTCTTGTACTGTACTGGGTTATGTTCTCACCTTCATTCATCCTCATAGATTCAAGTTGTCCTCTTAGACTGTCCACTTTTGCTTTTTGAACATGTTCATCACCGCCATACACAGATATGAGCTTGTCCCACATTGCCTTTGCATCATTGCAACCTTCTAGATCATTAAACTCTGAGACGGTCAATGCAGATGTTATTTCAATCATTGCTTGAATATGATCTTGCTTTGCATTTATCTCTTCCATTGTCAATGGATAGGTGCTCGGTGTAATGAAATCATTCTCCAGATAATATACATCATATTCTCCAACTCCTGATAGGTGTAGCTTCATCCTTTTCTACCATGTAGAGAAACTTGACTTGTTCAGCTTTGGTGCATCCCTCTTGTACATCTTTGGATCTTTGCCTCAAGTACCTTTAAACTTTTTTTTCGGAGTCCAAAGTTCTAATACCAATTGATAGTTCTGATACTTAATGTTAAGTACAGATGCCAAGCTAACAAGATGAGAGGGGGGGTGAATCATACAAACTTAATCTTCCATAAAAACAACAGATTCAACCTCGGTAACATATACTCCAGCAATATAACCAAAACTGCTAAACATGCAAACTCATAAGAATATAAACATCATAACACTCATAACACCAGATTTAACATGGAAACCCAAATAGGGAAAAACCAATGTGGGATTTTGGACCCACTAAGAAATATACTCTTCTAGAGTATGCTCGGTTAAAAGAAAATCCTGTTAAATATTACAAACACATTGCTAGATGTGACCCGGTTAAGGGATTTCCCTCAGATCTATTAGGATTTTCACCTTGTTAGAAGTGACCTTGTTAAAGGATTTCAAACACTCAATTAGAATGTAACCTTGCTAGAGGGTTTTACAAATAATACTGTTAAGTCCACTCGGTTAAGAGATTTTCTATCACTTTACAAAATAACAGTAATAAAAATCTATCTACAACTTCACATCTAAAATGCTAAAGCAGATTCTTATTTGCTCAATACAATTTAGTCATAGGAATTATCTTGTCCATCTGCTGGGTTCTATACTTTGTTATTCAAACAGGTCTTCAAGCTTCTGTGCTCGGTAATCACTATGTAGCATCACTGTGCTTACACTTGCTCGCATACATTGTTTATCAACAGTTCCTTATTTATAAACAATTTGCTAACTGCTTAATCTCCTTGATCACATATCCCATGATCAATCATAGCCATCAGATCTTCAAACTTGACTAGGTTCAATGTATCCTTCGATCTTAAAATGTTTTACCCCGCCTTGGAACTTGTGCTAGGGTATTGCGGTTCAATCTGAGCTGTAGATCTTCCTGCCGATTTTCCTTTGCCATAGATCCTTAACAACCTTTATACACATTGTAACAATCATTTAATCATAACCATCTCGTCAGCTTCCTTCATTAAATAATGCTTTTATTCATTCAATGCATTCTGTTACAGCTCGGTTGCAACTCGGTAAATACTAAACTTCACTCAGTAGACATTCCGCCTTCATTAACCGATAGCTATAACCTTAGGGTTTACCGACTAGGTTCCTTAGGGTCTACCGACTAGGTTCTTTGCTTGGTAACATAGTATATTATTAACTTTACAATCAATAACATATGTATGATATCAAAACAATCTAAACATCATTATGTCATCATTTTCTAACTCAGTAATAGTTGCCCATTGAATAACTTATTCCTCCCCTTATTCATCACATTCTTTCTGTGTCTTTTAGCAACATCTTTATACTCACCAAATCATACTTCTTAAGATATGGCAACATCATACTGAATTAGAAAATCAATTTCTTGACATCAATGACAAAATAATAATATTAAGACAGTAAACATCCTTAATCAGTTATATCCATAATCATCAACAACCTTCTCAATATCCTAATTGAAATGCCAACAATCTCTTATTGTAATTGGAATGCCAACAATCTCCCTTTGTCTGTTATAATGCCAACATAATCAAGGGAGTCAAGGGAGTCAAGGCAAAGATTCCAACAAGAAGAAGAAGCAATCTAAGTCAAAGCCACAACAAGAAAAAGGGCAATCATCCTCTCCATCACAAGGTGATTTTTCATCCTCTTCCAAGAAGGGGACTCCACCTAAGAAGGATAAACCAACTTGTGCATATTGCAAGAAGTATGGTCATGATGAGCATCAATGCCACACCAAGCAAATTGATGAGCTGACAAATCTTCTTAAGAAAAACAACATCAACTTGTCATCTGCCTACACAAAGAAGGATTCATCTCCTTCCTCTTCCTCACAGTCTAAGGGAAAAGGGAAAGCATTTGTGGCTACAACAGGTGATTCAGATGATGAGACTCCTTCAAATCCAACTCGCAGGGTCCACTTGTAGTTGAGGAGCCTCGTTGGGCATGACAAACACTTGAGTCAGCAGGTTCTTTTGTTGGGATCATTCAGATACATGGAGGACTCGATCATAGCATCAGGATCTTCCACATGCATTCATTGCTACCGCTTCCAATCCATAGACATTTCGGGAAGCATCAGGGGTTCCTGATTGGGACCAAGCTATGGAGGAAGAGCATAGTTTCTTGATGAGGAACATCACATGGGATTTAGTCCGTCTCCCTAAGAAGAGAAAGATGGTTCGATGTAAGTGGATCTATCAGACCAAGTTTGCAGTGGATGGTAGTGTGGATAAGTATAAGGCTCAACTTGTTGCGAAAGGTTTCTCTCAGGTTCCAGGTGTTGACTATATTGAGACCTTTGCGCCCGTAGCCAAGATGAACTCCATTCGCTTGACACTTTCTATTGTTGCAACTCATGGTTGGGTTGTACATCAGATGGATGTGAAGAGTGCTTTTCTTCATGGGGATCTTGATGAGGAGATTTATATGGAGCATCCACAGGGTTTCATCCAGGATACTTCCTTGGTTTGTAGACTAAGGAAATCTCTTTATGGCCTCAAGCAGGCCCCCAGGGCTTGGTACACTAAGATGGATTCTTTTTTCTCTCAGCAGGGTTCACTAGGTGTCATTCTAATCCGAATGTCTACATTTTGCAATAGGATGACTCTCACTTAATACTTGTGCTCTATGTTGATGATTTGATCATTACAGAGAGCACCGCATCCATCATTAGCAAGATCAAATCTTCTTTGCATGACAGATTTGCTATGACTGACTTGGGTCTTTTGCACTACTTTCTCGGGATAGAGATTTCACAGCCACCTTCTGAGATTACACTATCGCAGCCCAAGTATGCTCTTGATCTAAGCTTTCATATGACTGATTGTAAGCCTACCCCAACTACCTTTCTTTCAGGAGTCAAGCTTGAGGCTCAGTGTTCTTCTCCACCAGTTGAGGCCACATTGTATCGATAGCTTGTGGGAAGTCTCATCTACTTGACTCATACACACCCTGATATTTCATTTGTAGTTGGCATGGTTTCCCGCTTCATGCAAGAACTACATGAGCTTCATTGGAAAGCCGCCAAACGGATCCTTCATTACATCCAAGGTACACATCACTATGGGATTCACTATGCAACAGGAATAGGACTTCGCTTGGTTGGTTACATAGACTCCAATTGGGCTGGCGATCTTGATGATCGTAAGTCTTCTTCAGGTTATAGTTTTCACCTTGGTTCAGGCCCCATTTGTTGGCAGAGCAAGAAGCAGCATCCTATTGCTCTCTCTTTGACTGAGGCTGAGTATCAAGGAGCTGTTAACGCAGCGATTGAGACCATTTGGCTTCAGTAGACTCTCATAGAGTTTGGGTTCACCACTCCACGACTAACAGTTCTACATTGCGACAATCAAAGTGCTATTGCAATCTCGAAGAACCCGGTCCAGCACCAGCAGACCAAACACATCAAGAGCCATATACACTATATCTAAGAGATAATTTAGGAGTAGGTCATTGATTTGCAGTATTGTCCTACAACAGAGTAGGTTGCAGACATATTCATGAAACCTTTCACTGAGAGTAAGTTCCAGTAGTTGCAAGCTCTCTTGGGGGTAAAGGATGTCTCATTAGGGGGGGTCAGCTGACTTCTCCTTCCTTTATTATGGGGGGGACTTTTTCCTCTTTGAGGTTTTGTCCTTCTTCTTTGAGAGTCTTTTGTTCATTCATCTCTCTTTTGGGGGGGATTTTTTTCCCACTGGGTTTTCTCCCTTTCTTCGTTTGTGAGAGATTGCATTGCATAGTTTTGCTTGTATTTGCATATTGTATATGGGTACCTATCATGGCCTCGTAGTCGGGACCCATCTTGCATTGTTGACATTAGTCTTCATTCCCCTAAGTTGCACTTAAGGGGGGTGTTGGTGTAAATAAATATTCATTATGGATATTATTACACTTTACTTAAGTTAACTTAGGATAATGCATCTCTTCGTAGTTTGGATTTGAGACACTTAGGGAAGTGTGCACATAGGGATATAGCTTGTAGGAGAAATTTCACCTTTTGTGGTCTTATTTTGTTGTTACACTCCACATTCGATGGGTCATCCACCTCTTGTAGAATATTATATTATTTCTCCTACCTATCCCTAGTATTTCTTACCTACCCTTGTTTCTCATATAGCTACATGTCATGATTGTGTTCTCGTACATCCATATGGCCTTGCCTATATAGGTAGGCTCATATTCATTGTATTGGTTAATCCAGTTGATAATTTGCATATTGATGAGAATACAGTTTGTTCTTTTCTCTCTCTTTTATACTTTTTATTGTGCCCTTGATCTTGGCAAAATCTCACAATTATAATTTTATAAATATTAAAAAAAAAGATGTCTATCTCGTGAAAAATAAGTGAATTAAAAATCCAACTTACTTGTTGTTGGATTTTTGAACTAGTGCATGCGTGTGGGTTGGTACATGCTATGATCTATAGTTAAGATTTTGTCATTATGAAGAAATTTGAGACATTTATGAACTGTAGATGGGATTGCTTTCATGGAAGAGAACCAAGGATGTCCCAACTTCACACAAATTGATCTGATGTAGGAATGATAGCAAAAATGACATCTAAGCACTTAGTACCAAACTTAACGGGAAGAGTAATAGAACCTATAGTAGGACAAGAGAAACTATCAAATATCTTAACCACTAAATTAAATTTATCATATGTTACTTCATGCAATTGTATTGTATAAAGATATTCTTAAGTTATTACATTCACCATACATGTTGGATCAATGATAACCCCTTGTGAGAGTATGTCTTTGATCTTTGCAGTGATATATAGTGGGCCATCAGATGTTTCAATAGTCTCACTAGGATCAAAGGTATTATTGCATAGGTCCTTAGGAGGTGCAGGTTTATCAATAAGATTCACCACATTATTAGACTCAAGGCCAAGGTCATTAGAAGAAAATTCAAGATTCTCAAACTCAATTAGAGAATAGGATTAGACTCAATTAGATCAACGACTTAGGGTGGATTTCAACCCGAATGTGGGAAGTAAATACATTTGTGAGAACTTCTCCCAAAATTAAACGTTTTACATTTAAGTAACTCTAATTAAGTCTATAAAGCTCTATTTCGGGCAGAAGTTGAAAAGGATTAAAAAGACTTCAAAAACAATCTAGAAAAGTGACTTGAGTCTGGTGACATGTCTGAAAAATGGCAAAAGACATGGAACCCATGACAACTAACAATAGATACCATCGTCCGTTGGATGAGCACAGATCAACGACTTAGGGTGGATTTTGGCCCGAATGTGGGAAGTAAACACATTTGTGAGAACTTCATCCAAAATTGAACGTTTTACATTTAATTAAATATAATTAAGTCTATAAAGCTCTATTTTGGGCAGAAGTTGAAAATGATTAAACAAACTTTAAAAACAGTCCGGAAAAGTGACTCGAGTGTGGTGACGTGCCCAAAAAATGGCAAAAGTCATGGGACCCACGACAATTGAAAACAAATACCATCGTCTGTTAGATGAGCACAAATCAATGGCTTAGGGTGGATTTTGGCCCGAATGTGGGAAGTAAACAAATTTGTGAGAACTTCACTTGGAATTGAACGTTTTACATTTAATTAAATATAATTAAGTCTATAAAGCTCTATTTTGGGCGGAAGTTGAAAATGATTAAACAAACTTAAAAAACAGTCTGGAAAAGTGACTCAAGTGTGGTGACGTGCCTGAAAAATGGCAAAATTCATGGGACCCACGACAACTAACAACAGATACCAATGTACCATCGTCTGTTGGATGAGAATAGATCAACGACTTAGTGTGGATTTCGGCCTGAATGTGGGAAGTAAACACATTTGTGAGAACTTTGCCCGGAATTGAACGTTTTACATTTAATCAAATATAATTAAGTCTATAAAGCTCTATTTCGGGAATAAGTTGAAGCATTAAAAAGACTTAAAAAACAATCCCGAAAAGTGACTCGAGCGTGGTGATGTTCCCAAAAAATGGAAAAAGTCATGGGACCCACGACAACTGACAACAGATACCATCGTCCGTTGGATGAGCACAAATCAATGACTTAGGGTGGATTTCATCCTGAATGTGGCAAGTGAACACATTTGTGAGAAATTCTGCCGGAATTGAACGTTTTACATTTAATAAAATATAATTAAGTCAATAAAGCTTTATTTCGGGTGGAAGTTGAAGGATTAAAAAGACTTACAAAATAGTCCGGAAAAGTGACTCGAGTGTGGTGACGTGCCCAAAAAATGGCAAAAGTCATGGGACCCACAACAACTGACAACAGATACCATCGTCTATTGGATGAGTACAGATCAATGGCTTAGGGTGGATTTCGGCCCGAATGTGGGAAGTGAACACATTTTTGAGAACTTCGCCCAAAATTGAACATTTTACATTTAATGTCTTCAGAATTTAGATTGAAGCAATGAATGTTTTGTCCTTCGGCGATGAATAGATATTAATAATAATTAATAAAATTGCAATAGGCTTCTAGATATTTTTCCCTTTAGGTATTACTTTTGTACTTTTCAGTGTTTTCAAAATAAGTGACTCATAAATCATAATCATATTTCATTTCATGGACAAGCTATTAAATCAAGGGAGATTCAAAAATGGCTGCTAGATTGAGAAATGCAAGTTGCAACAGAGATTGTCTGCACCAATCTAGTGAAATAGAAATTTTGGGTAAAATCTAGAGCACCTACATCCCGCCTTTTTAAATTTTTTGAATCTTGTGGTTCAATTTGAGGGTTAACATTTTCAAGCTTGTATCTAGAATTATTTTGAATTATTAACAATAATAGTGATGGGGAAAACGGGAAGCAGTAGTTCAAGAGGAAGCCAAGTGAAAAAAAAAATGTACCTAACCGAACTGGTTAAAACACCAGGTTTCACTAATGAATAATATGATATTTATGACCCTTCTATCCATGGTGAAAATCGTATCATAGATATTAGATATGTAGTGTCTAATAAGGCGGCAGATCCAACCAAGGCAAAAATTTACTGTTTTCAACACAATGTTAAAACAAAGAACAAATAAAATTGCATTGTGGGATGTTGGATTGGGAAGCATGGTGTTACCTGAAGTATTCCCTTGCCCCGATTTTGTCATGGTCTGCGTCGAAAATTATGGTAAGGATAAAAAATCAATTGCCAATAAAAATACAAAAGAGGAAATTCTATCCATAAACGTGGGAGAATTTGTTTGTTTGTTGAACCTAGGGTTTGAAGCGCAAAACTCAAATGTCCACATTGACTTAGGAAATATGGCAGAGAATTATAAGAGTCTCAATCAAGGTCATAGAGATTCATTTATCAAATCTCTAATAATGTGTTGTACTTCGTTGGATCAGAATCATAAGCCTCCTTATGATTCTAACATTTTTGTTCCATGGGTTCGGGATACTATTTCCTTGCTGACATTTTGCCTGGGATTGGAAAATGATAGGGAAGTGGGTGATAGCCTTCTTGAAATGATTTTTAATATCCATTGTGTAACTCAGCCAGTAAGATATAATTTTGTTGAGCATGTTGTTCAATACATGCAAAAACAATTACTAATGATCAAAAAAGGTTCCTGTAAGACATTTAGGTTCTCATCCTACTTGTGCTATCTCCTTCTATCCAAGTATTGTGCAATATTTGAGACCAACAATCTTCACATTGTGAACTATAAGATTGATGAGAAGACTCGGAACAAAACAGAGTGTCCAATATATGAATGGACACCAAAGATAAGGATGCATGATAACAAAAAGAACTACAACCATTTTCTAGACTTCTTTTTGGCACCAGTGTATAATAAAATTACAAGCACTCTAATGCCTAGATTGCCCATGTCCTGTAGAGATTGCATTCAACTCGGAAGTCAAATACAATTGGCTGACTGGTTCTTCATGGAAGAATACACTATGTTAAGGTTTTATGGATCAGCAGTAAAACCATACAGACTTCCAGTACATGTGACAGAGAGGGTATTTGCATTGGAATATGTATGATAGTTGGAGAACACAGATAGGCACTTCCATGGTCACCAAACGAAGAGCATATTTCCTTCCTTGTCTTTCTCATGTGGAGGGTTCACATTTGAGAGAAAATAATTCAATGTGGCACATGATTTTTTGACAGTTTTTAGCTTTGGTGATGAGGGTCTCTGGCAGTATGATCCAATCGGTGTAGTTCAAGCAAGGCTTAAGAAAAATGGGAACTCTTCAGCGTTATGTCAACATGAACGTAAACCATTGCTAGAAAAGCTTAGAAACATGGACTCCTGGGATGAGGTAAAAAAAGAGATGGAGAAAATTGTCGCTAACAATAACATTCAACAGAAGAAATGTCATCACAAATTATGGCATTTCACACACAGAGGACAACAGAGGAGGGTCAGAGAATCCAAAATAGGAGGTCCTACAATTTCTACCAAAAATATGTTGATCGATCTAACAAATCTATTCCTAAAACAATTCTGCAAGAATGTAAAGAAATTTATTGGAGTCAAACCAAAATAAATGATTTTTGGAGTATGAGGAAGAATCTCGGTGAACCAAAGACCAGTGCAGAATTTGAGTCCGTTGACGAGGATGAAGAGTTTAGAAAATTGTGGAATATGGAGCATCCCACAACAGCATATGATAGGAGTGAAGATGATAATGAGTATGAGGTTGAGCCCACTCCAACAACTACTACAGTCCCTAAACTATTAGGTAGAGTCAATGAGTCCATGAAAGAAAAATATAGCAAAGGGGAAAACATTGTGGAAAAAATGGGTTTTGAAGGTGGTGGTCTAGGTCCCAAAGGAGAAGGCATTTGGTATCCACTTGAGGTACAACTTCCATCAAATTCAAAATCAAAAGCTCATGTTAAACCAGTCATTGGACTTGATTCTTCAAATTCATCACAGAAAGGTAATACTCATTACCCTCAAGGTCCACCTACATTTGTTTCAGGTTCAAATCCACAACCACCACCATATCATGGTATTTCCATTGGTGGTGAATCAAGTGCCACTTCCACTAGTGGGGAATTTGGGGATAGTATTCCTATTAGTGTTCAATCAAGTGCCACTATAATTGGTGGGGTTGGCATGGATACTACTATTGATACTAGTTGTCTTGGTATTGGACAAGGGAAACAACAAAATATCTCTCGCAAGAGGCCACTAGTGGTAGATACTCATACTATTCAGAATCCTATATCAAGTGCCACTGATACTAAAAATCTATTATTTGTAGCTTCATATTAGACACCTCAAAAGACTATAAAAACTACACATGAAAGTGACAGTGGGACAAGATCAGGAATGGTTGTTGGTAATCCTAGTAATGTGTTAGCCCCCCCTATAATTTTCCATTTTTAATGATCAAGCCTGTCGGTTGCCTTATGGTGTCTTTATTTATTTCGAGTCTTTTTGTACTCCTTTGTATTGAACTTAAGTCATTGAACTCTTAAAAAAAATAGTTCAAAAGGTTCAAGGTTCAAGGCACATTTTAGAAAAAAGGTCATCAGCGGTGTTTGTCTCCACTAAAGAAAGCACGTTATTGTTGTGTGTTTTGAACTTTGAACCTGTGAACCATTTGTCTTTTTGATTCAAAGGTTCAAAATGTCTTTGTGAGTCGCGGCTATGTGATGTTTCTTAATGAGCAGATGTCAATATGTGTTTAGTCGGTTTTGAACTTTGAACCCATGAACCATTTGGCTTTTCGGTTCAAAGGTTCAAAGTTTTTGTTTGATAATCATAATTCTTTCTCGTTCCCGGTATTGTTTTGTGCTGCTAGTTCATTGTTGTACTTTCCAGTTGACCTTGAACCATTGAACTCTTCGTGAGATGGTTCAAGGTTCATAAGTTTTTCTTTAAAATTGATTCTAAGGCTTTCATTAAATACTAAAAGTGGTACAGCACGAAGGAATATTCCCAGTACCTAACAGTTTAAAATTTTAAACATGAAAAGCAATCATGAGAGCGTCAACTGTTTGTGCGGAAGTGATGGATAATTAAGAAGGTGTCAAATTCTTAGTCATTTCACTGTTACTTCACACACATAAGTAAATCATTATAAAGCCTGTGTGGTTTCCTTGATATTTTCTCGTCTATTCAAGAGGAATGTATGAATTCATCTTCATAATTTGTAAGGGTCGCAATTGCTATAATTGAGAAAATTGGAAGTGCCGAAGGTAAATTCAGGTCTGATTTCTTATGAAGGTTTCCAGTTTCATGGTGGTAACGGGTAAGTTCAGATGATTGCCCTATGTTGTATTTCTTTAGTTCTGAAGATTATCAGTGTAGGAAGAAAATCTTTAGCTTGTTGGAATAAAACTCTACCCTATTTTAAAATTGCTTGGTTAGAAATATAGATAGGCAGTATGAGGCTGGTATTGCCGAAGATTGGTCGGATCTCGTGTCTAGTGAGCATGTTACTAGAGCTAGAAGATACTTCCTTGGCTCATGCTAATTTAGGGGATTTCCTAGAAAGAACCAAGAACCCTCAAACTAGTTCAATGATGGAGAAAATAGTGAAAAGTGGTCTTGTTGAAGCAGCTGCATTTCCGCTTGTTGCACCATGTCCAAATTTGGTGATTACTTGCATGAATAGGTATGATGTAGACAATAGATGTATATGAACCAATGATGGTGAGCCGCTAGTTAGTATGAATAGAGAAATAGTAATGGCAGCAATAGGAATCCCACACAAGGAATTATATGAGGATTGGACTATTGGGACCTCATACACCTACTTCTCAAAGAAAAAGAGTATGTACAAGAGTGTAATTGATAGGAATTGGATCCTCAAAGTTCAAAAAGGAGGGTCACGGCTGCCAAAGCCCTTGACTAGAGAGCACTTCGTCATAGAAGTCTGAGAAATTGTGATACTTCTGAATAGGTTGAAGGGAAATTCACACTCCTTTTACTGGGAAGATTGGATGTATTTTTACATTCAGGTGCTATTATCTGGTGGCAGATACCTTGATTGGGCTCAGGTGATTGTCGAGAGACTTCATGAAGGCTTGAGTAACTTTGTGGGAATGTTTGGTTTTTATATGTCCTCTTACCTTTTCTACATATTAGCTTGTACAAGAGATTGGCCTGGTTTGCTAAATGAATCATGGGTGGATGGCATGAAGATATATTATTATTATCCTTTGTTACAACAACAAAAACATGTAGAACAAATTGATAGATGGAATGGTGCCTTCATAGGAAAACTTGCTTTTGAGCTCTAGGGTCATGTGAACAAGAGGATGCCAAATGAAGCAATGGAATTTATAAGTATATATGGTAGATTTTTTATTCAATTTCCTAGGTTCACCTACCTTGAGGTAGTGGTTTTGAAGGTCAACCATTCAAGCTACCTAGGTATTGCTTTGATAGATATGTGCTTATAGAGGTGAGCAGGCAACTAGCTTACATTGATAAAATGTTGGGAGTAGAAGGTGAATCTGGAGTTGTCTTCCCTGTTGAACTGGGGTACTACAGCTACAAATCCATATCTGAATCTTTAAATTTGGAATTGGAATTTAAAAAGATGAACCTGTAGCCTTATGTTGCAAGATGTAGGTTTGATACCAGAGGTTATGCCATTGAAAATCTAAATGTGGAAAAACACTTTTGTCATGAACCTCAGTTGGAGGATTATTGGGAGAATTGCACTAATGAATATGAAGTAAGAAGAAGATTGTGGTCAAGTTTTACTTTACAGAAAATAGTCACCATGAAGCTTTCTATCAATATATCTAGAGTGCAGAAGGATACAAGGGAGGATTGATGGGGTTTACCTAGCTTACTCACACTTCACCTAGTTGGTGTTGCTCAATTCCACCAACCTCACCAGGTCTAGCTATGCTTCAAGACCTTTAAGTCCTTCCAATCTCTTCTAGGACTTTCTCCTTACAAATCTCAAGGTGTTTGCAACAAGTGTTTGACTAAGAACCCTACCATTTCAATGTGTTTCCCATATGCTCAATCTTGCTATCATGACAATAACTTGTCAATTTCTCACTTTTCACCCCCATGTTGTTGTGAGTCATTGCATAGGTGTGGAGGTGGAATTTACCATGGAATGAATTTGATTTTGTCCATTTTTGTTTATTCATTCACTATCTTCCTTACTGATTTCATGAATTTTCCTAGAAATAGGGTTACAAGGATGAGCCACAATTAGGCCTCCTAAATCCAATTTTTGAGGGTTTTTGGTTTTACAGTCCAAAAGACTTTGCAAAGATTTTTACTTTTCTTCAATCATTCACCTATCCCCTAGAGATTTTGGTGGTTTTGGCTTCCCAACTTGTCGTACAATACCCTAACCCAAAAATGAGGGTTTGGTAGGGTTTCTAGGCCTTTAATTGGCAATGACTATTCAATTTTGTGGAATGAGCATCTAAAGATATTGTTAAGGATTCTCCTTGCTACTGCAACTCTTTATGGACCTCATGAATCATACCAAATGGTTTGGCTAAGGTTTGGTATTCACCCCTGCCATATGCATTCAATTTTCACCCTATTTTCTCTAGCCGGGTTGCTCCTGGACTCGCCTAGAACAAGGTGGTAGCCATGATGAACTCAAATTCCAGAACTCCTTCCTACATATTTACACTATACATAGGGTTTCCTTCCGTGTCTCAATAGGCCATGATGGTAGCACGAAGGGATTTTATGGGGCAACCATTTTATAAGAACTTGCTGTTTACAAGAAAAAATTGGCTATTTGGAAACAAAACAATGAAAGTACTAACACACCCTATCTACAAAGCATGAAATGAAACAACCAGTACTGGAACACACCAAAGAGATACAATCCAAAACTTGATCAATGGATTCAATCCATTAGTGTTCACATTTCATACAAAAGAAGACCAAAACAGTGATAACAGTCCGAAAAGGAGTAGCTTCAGATTGCCAATCATACAAAATCAAACTTCCAACCTTGGTAACCATGCAAGAGGAGGTTTAAATAGTCTTCCCCATGTGTGGAGCCATCCTAGGGCATTGTTCTATCCCTGACTCCACCACTAAGCTCTTTAGGACGAAAGTTGTCATGACAACTTTTACAACTTTTCACATTTTGTATTTCCAACCTAAGCAACCTATTTCATGTCATTACTCATGACTTTTTAAACATTCCTAAGACTATTCTAAACCTATCCAATTCTCATACCAATTCATGCCTCTTTTGACCATCATGAAGGCCATTTCAACTACTCAAACTATTACCTATTCACAAAGTACAAACCTAGGAAGAAAACTAACTCAACTAGGCCTACATTTGACTCAAATCAAACATCACACATAGCAAGGACCCTCCTAGAGTCCTTATTAGAAACCTGAGTTGGCTAAGGTCAGTACAAGCCAAAATTGTGGAAGGACTATGAGCCTAAGTCCTTGGTGCTCCTACACCAAGGATATTCTGGATCCTGAGTTCAATACAGAGGTTCAAGGAAAGCCAATCCCTGAGGTTGATTGGAAGAAAAAGGAGGATGACAATATTCAAGCCAAAACTTTTAATGTTATAAGAAAAAATGAGAGATGGTTGAGGGATCAAAAGTTTAAAAAGAGATCGCTCATATCCCCACATGAACTAAGAGTTGATTCACACATTGTGACTCAATCTCCCATTTCCACGACTAATGAAATTGTTAATGTTGCAGGTGGTTCAAGGCCCATTGTTGAAAAAATCCAACCTAGGAGATCAAAGAGGTCACCATCAAGTTCTACAGTCGCCCGAGTAACTCAGTCCAAGAGCAAGAAAAAGAGTAAAGAGCCCATATTGAGTCAAATTGTAGTGGACCTAGATCATAGTGACGAGGTAAAAAAGGTAATGGACAAACAAGATTTAGGTGAGCCTGCAATGCAGGAACTGGACATAAGAAAAGAAACAGAGAGTGAACTGGATCCCATGAACACCCTAGTTATTGTCAATTCACCAAATAATCAGGCAACTCCTCCACCCAAGGAACCCACGTACACACCACGATGGTTGGAAGTTGTTGTTGGGAAGAAACTAATTTTAGTTTCGATTACAATCCCTTTAGAAGGCATGGTCAGCAGATGTCTTGGAAAGGTCTCCAAGCCAAAAAGACTCAAGACGCAGACAATGCTTGAAGTGGATGAAGCAACAAGTCACTGGATGGCTGTGATAGCTAAGCCTATTCTAGATATAGATGCAAACCAAGCTACTGAGGAGGACTTTATAGTTGAAAAAATAGATATGGGGGTTGCTTCACATTCTGTCGATGTCAAACATTTAGAGTCTTCCACAAAGAGAATAATCTCTAGAACATGGAAGGACGAGAAAGATAAAAGGAGTTGAAGAAAATAATTACTCAGATGGTCGAGTACATCAATTTCATTCACCATCCAAATCACCAACCTCTGTCACAGGTGCCAGTGTCTTTTGATCCCATATCTCCGGCCAATCAAAGAATGTTGGACTAGGTTCAAAGAAACAAAATAGTCACAGAGATGTTCAATAAATGGTTGGATATTATAATTCAACAAGGATCAGACTATATTGTTAGTCTGGTAAAGGTTTATAAGGATGTTGAGACTGCGAGTAAGGAGCTGGAGTTAGAGGTTGTGGCCTAGGAGAAGGAAAGAATCAAATGGGTGGCAGTTCTGGCACAAATGAATGACATACAAAAATATGGAGTGATGAAATTCCTAGCCAAAAAACCAGTGGAAAGCTTGGATGATAATGTACTATATCTATCAAGGAAAGATGTGGAGTGGCATAATTCAATTATAAAGCAGGGTCATGAAGAATCCACTAAACTGTTCAAGGGACTAACAGATTTAATTGGTACAATGCAAAAGGATCTCAAGTGCATTGACATCCAGCTCATAAAAGATGATGCAAAGATGATTGAGGCCATCATGGATATGACAAATATCTTCTAAGAGAGGATAAAAGTCAGTCAGAAGACAAAATCCTTGACTACGAATGATTTTTCAAAAGTAGCCAGGCTCGAGTCAATGCTTGCGGTCTATTCCGATCATCTAGAAGCACACAAGACAAAGGTAGCACAATTGAATATGGACAAGGAGGTGTGGAAGAAACAAATCCATCATATTGGACTCCCTTACTTTCAATCCATCCTCAACTTCTCAGCGGCACATTTAGAATTGCGTGGTGTGCACAGCTCGGCGGCAAAGCAGGACAAACCAATAACTTCCTCTACCATGGTGGAGTCGTGATTGATTAGGGAATGAGCTGTCAGC